>NC_133658.1:890149781-890449781 GCF_037893015.1 Macrotis lagotis
CTTTCTCCGGTGGAATAAAGTTTAAGCAATTTGCCCAGGGTCACCCAGCTGTTCAGTTTCTGAGGCCAGATTTGAACTCATGTCTTCCTGTCTTCAGGTCCAGCTCTCTGCGCGCTATGGCATCCCCTAGTTGTTTTTGTGCCTATATGATGCCTAAGATTCTTCTGTGTTTCTAAGCCCAGACCCCTTCCTGCTCTCCGTAAGGTTTAAACCTGAGAGATCATTTATTGTGACATTCTCCCTCCTGTTTGGTAGAAAGAAATGGTTGTTTTTGTCAGGGACAGTTCCAGATTGATCTGCATTTTGTTGAGATGGGAAGTATATCATGAATTTAATGCCCTTAATGCTGCCTTGGTTTTCATTCAATGAATAAAGGGAGCAGCTTCTCAAACTCTTCCTAGACCTGAAAGACCAAGATCAATCATCTAGAAATCAATATTACAGCCAAGTTATTTTAAACCATTTTTTATGGAAACTTCCATATCTTCCTGTCATTTCTGACCTAACCTCAGTTTGTAGTGATTTTGTCCTTAAAATCTTGATATTGTGAAGAGTGACTGTTCACTCAGGCCAAGAGGGAAATTATATAAAAACAGTCATTGAATTGGAGATGGGCTGTCCTTCAAAACATGTATGTATGACTGCTGAGTCCTTTATGTTACATAGTAAGCAAGGAGCAGCATAGACAGTAGAACTGTTTAATGAAATTCTCTGACTTTATTCAGCTGTCGGGGGGGAAGCACATTTAAAGATCAGATTGAAGATTTAGGACCTTAAAACTGGAACTGAGAAGCCATCTAATCTGGCTAGGTGATTCAGTGGTGGGAGTACTCAACCTTGGCGTCAGGAAGACCTGAATTAAGACTAGTCTCAATTAGTTACTTACTAGTTGTGTGAAGCTAGCCAAATCATTTCACTTGTGCGTCTCAGTTTCTTGATCTGAAAAATGGATATAACAATAGCCACACTTCCCAAGTTTGCTGTAATGAGTGTCAAATGAAATAATATGTGTAAATATGTGATAATATATGCAAAGATAGTGCATTCTTTTTCTGTCTCCTCCACAATCCAACTCCTTTATTTTATCAGTGAGGAAACTATGAATGTGTGTGTGTGGGTATTGAAGTTATTTGCCCAAGGTAATATTATCAATTAATATTAGAGATCAGATTAATACCCAAGTCTTCTGATTCCTACAGAGTCAATGCTCTTATCTGAGTTGAGATTAAGGCCAGCAATTAAAATGTAAACCCCCTGAGGTTGACTGCTTTTGTCCTTTGCCCCCCACCTCTAGTGTTTAAAGTGCACTGTACATAACACTGTGTTTCTGAATGCTTCCTTATTTGCTATTTATTGGACACATAGACACGTGATGGATCATCTTGGACTTGGGATCAAGGATGAAGGGGTTCATGTCCCACCTCTGATATGTATAAGCTAAGTGCCTTGGACAAGTCATTTGAATTTTGTGTTTCAGGTAACTAATCTTAGGATAGATCTACTAAGTTATTGAATGGTTCCAGTTTTCATTGGTAGAAGAAACACCCCCCCATTCCCTACATGGATAAAACCAAAAATCATTGATGTATTTGGGGATTAAAGACATGAACACATTTTTCCAGGTATTTTTCCAAGTCTTGGGTCTACTTTTGTATGATAATTTTTGCCTATTTTTTTATTTTTATAATTTTATTCATCTTTCCAACTACATCTAAAGATAGTTTTCAACTATCATTTTTTTGGTAAGATTCTGATTTCCACATTTTCCTCTCTCCCTCCCTTCCCTCTCCCTTTCCCATTATAGACAGCAATCTAATATAGGTTATACATGTAAAAACTATGTTAAGCATATTTTCATATTAATCATGTTGTGAAAGAAGAATGAAAAGAAAAAAAGGGAAAAAGAACATAAGAGGGAAAAAAGTCATAAAACACTGAGTAAATTTTTAAAATTGAAAATAGAAATTAGACACTTAGTTTTATAGAATCCTAGAGCTAGAATTGAAGGAAGCTCCAGAAGTCACCAAATTGAAGCCCCTCACAGGTCAATGATCCCACCTGTCTATTCTCTAAAATGATGTATTGACCTTTATTTGAATAGCTCTGCATTTCCAAGAAAGAAAGTGTTATCTCTTTCTCAATTATTCAAACTACTGATCAGTGCCAGGGGGTTTGAAACACAGTCATGTCTTTCCATCTTTAACAAATTATGTCCCTTCCACCATAAATTTGCCTTCAATGAACCCCCAAGAACTGGGAGCTTCTTTGGACCATTGGCTTGCATATATTCCAAACTTTTCTTCCTTAGACTCTCTTTTCTTTTCTACTTTCTTTCTTGGTGATGTAATCAATTCTCATGGGTTCAATTATCATTTCTCTGAAAAGGAATTTTCAAATCTGCATATATAGACCTAATCTATTGCCTGTGCTCCAATTCCCATGCTTGGATGCCCCACAAGCATTTTAAACATAAAATTTCCAAAACAGAATTCATTAGATTTTCCATAGATGTCTTTCCCTCCTTGGAATTTTCCTATTTCTGTAAAGACCATTGTCATCCTGTAATAGCGGTTTGAAATCTCAGAGACATCAATATATCCTCACTCCTTCTTATCATCTATACCCAGCACTTACCAAAGTTTTTACTTTCCAAAATATCTCTAATCTTCAACTTCTCTTCTTCACTCATGCAATGAGGTCCTTATTAGGTCTTGCCTAAACTAGTGCAATTTGTTTCAAGTCTCTCCTCTCCCTGATCCATCCTCCACACAACTGCCAAAATACAATTCCTAAAGCATAGATTTGCATACATCCTTCCTCTGTTCTAGAATCAATGAAACTTTAAGTCCATACTTAATATTTCATGGATAAAAATGCCCAGTCCTCTGTTTGACATATTAAACCCTTCATAGTTCAACTTCCTTCAAACTCCTGAAACTTAAGTCACATTACTCCTTCAGAAGTACACTAAATTCCAGTCTAATTCTTCTGGTTGATGTTCTCTGTAGGTGATATTCTGTCTCTCAGGACTGTATCTTTGAACAAGCTATCTCTCATTCCTACAATGCTGTGTCTAGTTAACTCTATATTGGATCTTTCCTGATCTATCCAATTTTTAGCACACCACAAATGTTAAAAAACAAACAAAAAACCGCAAAGCCTTTATATTTGCTTCATATCTTCTTTGTCTTTACTGTATACATTGCTTAGCAGAGTTATTAGAACACATGCTTCTTGACTTGTCTTAGACAAGTTATATTACCTCAAATAGAATGTGAGATTCCTGAGGAAACATTATATTTATTTTTATCAGCATATCTTATTGAATTGGACTGAAAATAAAATTCGCAAAGTATTCCATACATTGGGAAGCAGCTATGTGACCAAATGTGGTCTCAGATACTTACCAGTTGTGGAATCTGTAATATAAAATCACATCAAATAGTCTCTGTTTGCCTCATTTTCCTCAACTGTATAATGGAAATTTGCTTGTCATTCATTTCAGTCGTGCTCCACTCTTCACAACTCTATATTGGATTTTCTTGGCAAAGACACTGGAGTGGTTTGTCATTTCAATCTTCAAATGAGAAAATGGAAGTAAAGAGGATTAAGTGACTTGCTGGGCTTCAAACAACTAGATGGTTGGTTCTTGTCCTTCATTATCAAAGAAGACCAAAATGACATCACCTTTTTTGGACAAATCACAGTGTGTCTGACTGTGACTGACAGCTACTTGTCTGCGGTTGGATTTGAACACAGGTCTTTCTTATTCCAGACCTTGCATTTTATCCATTCCATCACCTAGTTGCCTATAATGAAGATAATAATAATAATAATAATAAATATATTTGTCCCTCCAACACCATTAATAGCTCCCATTTTTGGAAATGAGGTCAATGAGAGGCATTAAACTGTAACCATCTTGAAAGCAGGAACCATTCCATTTTTGCATTTGTATCACAAGTACATAGGACAATGCTTGCCATATCTTTAATAAATTCTAATTCTCTTTTTATTAAATCATATTATGACATATAATCCCAAGAAAAACAAACAAACAACTTTTTCTCTTGGATTCTTCCACTCAACCTAAGGACCAGCATAATTGTAATATAATTTAGTAGTGGAAATGAGGGAGCAGCAAAACATCTACTGGTAATAGCCAAAAAAAATCCCACCTAAACGCCTTCCACTTCCCAATCCTTCCTTAATATTTGGAAATGATGAATTACAAAAGAAAACACTGAGCATGCATAATGCAGAGAATCAGTTAAGACAATTTTTGGTTGGAGTTGATTTCTTCAAAGGTTCAAAAGAAGCTTAGAGGATTCTGGGTCAAAGTATAGAAAGAATGTTCAATGAAAGCTGCATATATAATATGCTTACTTGTGTTGATTATTTATTTCAGTGTTGTGGATGAAAGAAAAGAAAAAAGAAAACAAAAAAAATCAAAGTAAAATGAAACTATGAGTGTGTTCCCCATGAATAACAAAATGAGATTAATTCAGCAGCTAAGGGCTCTCAATGAGAAGGGAACCAGTATTCAACCATCAGGGAACAGCAGACCAAAAGTATTAGAAAATATGAAAATTGGAACAAGGAAACCAGAGTCCATAAAGCATATTTGATTACCCTGGAGGGGAAAAACTGTAGAAAGTTTTGATGGCAACATATTTCTTCCATTGCTAAGTGAACAAAACTAAGTAATTATTTCCCTACTAAAATCAGCAATGACTGGGAAAAAATGTGCAACAAGTGTTGAGTGCAATTAGCCTCATTTGACTAGTCTGAAGCTGGGTGCACGTGAAAGTAGGGTGTAGTGAATCAGTGTCTGCCAAGTCACCTGGCTCATTTCATTCCACCTCAGCAAGTACTGTCATCTTGTTATATACCTATGCTACAAAGAGTAGATGTTTATGTGTTCTATCTGTGGAAGAAATGAACTAGATAATTCTCTTTACACTTGAATGTTGTAGGCTCAATACTTTAAGTCTTTGAGAAAAATAAGCCAAGTATATTAAAGGATGAAAGAAATTTCTACCTTTTCAATTGTGACCAGTTATAGACAATAGAATCTATTTGTTGTTTTGAGTATATATCCAAGGGATTAATAGTTACAATGGAAATATCCCTGAATCTCATATCATTTATTAGGCTCTGTGACCTTGCTTAAGTCATTACCTACTTTGATTTTAATTTCTTCATCTTTAAAATGAAAGGATGAAAAGAGTGCCTCTGAGATTTTTCCATCTTTAGCTATCTGATTTTATTATCCTTTGATCCTATGACCAATGACTGCTGGGGTTTATATACTTGGTAGATAATGATTTAGATTGTCTCAGTCATTTAATAACAAAATATAATGGCATCTCCTACACTAGAAGATGGTGGGGAATGGAGTTTATCTATACTGTTTATTCATTCTTTTCCTGGTGACCTCATTTGAAGTTTTCAGAATAAAGATATTTTTACAGCTCATTTTATAGAATAGGAAACTGAGGCAAAAGGGCCCAAAGTAACATAGCTATTAAGTGTTTGAGGAAATTTGAGCTCAGAAAGAGGAGTTGTTCTGACCTCCAGGCTTGGCATTCTTTTCATTATGTCACCCATGTTACCCATCCATGATACCTTAAAGATGGCATCCTATGGTAACTATCCATTATGTCCTAAAGATGGCATCATATGGTGCTTATCTATGATCCCTTAAAAATAAAATCCTGTGGTTCCTATACATGATGTTTTAAATATGGAATCCTATGATCTCTATACATGATGCCCTTAAAGATGGAATTATATGGTACATGTGTATGATACCTGAATTATGCATTCTTATGGTTTATTATTCTTGCTTCAATATCCAGTTCAGTTTTTACTTCCTCTGTCTTGCCAGTCTTCCTATTATAAGTGGCATCCCACCTTCCCTCTTTGAATCTTTCAATTTTCTAGGTTGAACCATATGCTCTAAACCTTATTTTAGTTAGTATGATGACTATGTAAATGTCATGTCCCCTTCCATTATCCTTTATTCTACACCTATTGTCCTTGACTGCCTGGTCTTCAAAATCATATGTTCTCTAATTTTGGCTCATCTAAGAATTTTCCTCAGAACTTAGGAGCTCGTTGCCCTTGAGAAATCTTAACAGGCATGTGGCCTCAAACCCCTGGAAAAAAATCCTCAAAAATGCCAGCCTATACATATACATACATGCACAGGTATTATATATGTATACATATATCATGCATACATATGTGTGTATTTACATAAATATATATACATATATATGCATTCTTGGTTACAGGACTTATTCTCTGATTCTCTATTATAGGACACTGTCTTGGTCCCCTCCTTTTCCTCATGTAGTACCCATCAGAAATATGACATTAAAATAACAAGCAATAAAAGAATTTTAAAAACCAGCTGGATTAATGCATAAGACTCAGAACTATTAAAATAAAATAAACAAACCATTAGCCAATTTGATCAAAAAAAGAAAGAGGGAAACAAGTTGAAACTATCCAAAATTCATAAAAAATAAAGACTAAAAGAAATTATTAGAGACTATTTTACCCAACTACATGCCAATAAAATTGACAACTTAAATAAAACCAATGAATATTTACCCCCCAAAATCACAAAATGCCTAAATAAGCAATGCATGAAATAGAGAATTTAAATAGTACAGTCTCCAAAAGAGAAATTGAATAAACCATGAATAAATCTCCTGAGGAAATAAACAAGCAAGCAGGCAAACAAAAAATAGGATAAAATGAATTTACAAGTGAAATAGAGGTATAACACAAGTGCAGAACATCTGTGATAGCATTTCTTCATTTGGAAGATCTGGGGACTTGCTTCTAGAAGAATTGTGATGACATATCAGGCAAGTGCTTCAGAGACACTGGGAAGCAAGTATAAATATTCTGTCACTGTTTCTGGCTATTTAATCATAGGGTGAATTGGGGGACCTTTGTTTGCCTGGAGAGATATTCAAAAGTCTTAGTTGGTTTCCATTATGTGTCTCTTGCTTCAATACTTTCAACTTCTTTTTTCCTGATGGCATGGTTTTTCAACTATGGTGTCAATAAAGAAACTGCAGTAATAGGGAAGGTCTAGGGGATCTATTCCCCTATGAAATCATGTGGCCCTGAGAAATAGGCCTTTACCCTTAGCCTCTGCATTGCTTTCTTTTCTATTCTAGTTGAAAGGATCAGTCTCTTACTATATAGCTTTCTGGAGAAGCAACTATTAATATTGTATGACGTTTACAAATAGAGGTTGAGAGAAGGACTTATTGGTTCTTCATGGCACATCTGGATAAAAATTTGATGGGACTGGTTTTATATAGCAATTGAACTAAGTCAAGACTAATCACCCTACAAATTAAGGTAATCTAATTATAAAATATGCCCTGAGACGGTGAGGAAAATGTTTGTATGGTCATTTTTACTATATATTTTCAATACATAGATAGGCACAGAGGAAAGTGTCTCAGACCTGTAGTCTGACCTCAGACATTTTACCAATTGTGTGATCATGGGCAAGTCACTTAACTCTATCTGCATCTACAATATGAGCTGAAAAAGGAAATGGAAAAATCACTCTGGTGTCTTTGCTAAGAAAACCCTAAAAGGGGTCACAAATAGCTGGACATGAGTGAAACAACAGCAATCCTTTTTAAAAAGTTAATTGATGTTAAGCCATTAAACAAAATTGGAGATCTAGTCATAGGCACCTGACAATAAGAGGAACATAGCTTATGGGGGGTTGAGTGAATGGCAGTCAAACAAAGACACCTATAAACACTTAATAGAACCCTAGACAAGAGCAAAGCATCGAATTAGGAATACTTCCTAAGGCTCACTTGATTTCCTTCTCCATGATTTCATAGGGGAATAGATCCCCTAAACATTTCCTTTTACTGTAGTTTCTTTATTGACACCATAGTTGAAAAACCATGCCATCAGGAACAGAGAAGTTGAAAGTATTGAAGCAAGAGACACATAGTGGAAGTCATCTAAGACTTTTGAATATCTCTCCAGACAAACAAAGGTCCCCCAATTCACCCCATGGTTAAATATCCAGAAACAGTAGCAGAATATTTATACTTGTTTCCCAGTGTCTCTGAAGCACTTTTCCAATAAATACTGTCTTCTCATTACATGGCCCAAGCATTTAAGCAGTCTGAGTATTTGGCTTTCCAATGAATAGTGTGAACTAATTTCTTTAATTCTGACTGATTTGATGTCTTTATTGTCCACGGGTCTCTCAAGAAAATTTCCTGTCACCACAATTTAAAATGATTGATTCTGGAGCTCTCAGCTTTCTTTAAAATCTAACTCTTGCAGTCATGCATTACTAGGGGTGAAAACTGAAGCTTTGACTAGATATATATAGAAAGTAAGGTGATGTCTCTGCTTTTTAGTATGCTGTCTGGATTTGCTCTAACTATTTTCCAAATAGTGAATCTTAAAAATTTTATGTTTGCAGTCCCTATTTGCAGTGATCTTTGAACCCAAGAATAGAAAATCTGACACTCCTTCCAGTTCTTCTCTATTTGCCAGGAAGTGGTGGAATCAGTTACCAAGATCTTATTTTTGTTTTTTATGTTAAACTTCAAACCAGCTTTCACATTCACATCTTTTACCTTCATCAAGAGGCTTCTTTATATCTTCTTTAATCTCTGCCATCAGAATGATACTATCTGCATATCAGAAATTGTTGATATTTGTCCCAGCAAAGATAATTTCAGCATTTGTTTCATTATCTGGCATTTCAAATGGTGCACTCTGTATATAAATTAAATAAATAAGGTGATAATATACAGTTATGTCATATTCCTTTCCCAATCTTAAAGCATTCACTTGTTCCATCCCAAGTTCTAACTGTTACTTTTTTACCATCATTTAGATTTCTCAAGAAACAAATAAGATGATTTGGTATTTTCATCTCTTTCAGAACTTGCCACATTTTGTTATGTTCTATGCAATCCTCATTGCCTCACATCCATGGCTATCACCAGTTATCCTGATCCACATTTGGCACAGGAAGCTTTGGAGGAGAAAATGAGGCTTATAATTTAACACAGCACTCTATTCAGTCAAACCCAGTTCAGATACATGTCATGGAATCACCCCCCCCCTTATGTCTTGATCTTCTTTGAGAAAGGACATACATCATTATCAAAGACATTTGTTGGTCAAAGAATAGAAACAGATGATTTTCTGAACTCCTTGTGGGCTGTTATCTGTTGAATGCTGACAATTTGGTCTCTAGTTCTCCGACTTTTCAAAAACCAGTCTTTTTTTTTGGTAAAGTTTAATTCAAATATTGCTTAAGTCTAGCATGAAAAATTTGACAAGTAATCTTGCTGGCATATGGAATGAGTGCGCTTTTCTGTAATTGGAGCATTCTTTGTCATTGCCCTTTTTTGGGGATTGGGGCATAAGCCATTCTTTTCCAATCTAGTGATCACCAGTAAATTTTTCAAACTTGCTGTTTAATTGAGTAAAACATTTTAGTAGCAACATCTTTTAGGATTATCAATAATTCATCTGCAATTCAATCATCTTCATTAGCCTTATTGTTAGCAATGCTTCCTAAGGTTCACTTGATTTCATTCTCTAAGATATCTTTCTATATTAGAAACAATACTATAATGATTATCTGTGATGTTAAGATCTTTCTTGGATCTTTGTTCTGTACATTCTTGCCTCCTCTCATTAATTTCTTCAATTTCTCTTAAGTACCTGCCATTTTTGTCTTTAATCATGCCCATTTTACGTGAAAAATTCCTGAGATCTCTAATTTTTCTTTGAAGAAATCTCTTCTCTTTTCCATTCTCTAGTTTTCTTCTATTTCTTTGAATTCCTTATTTAAGAAAATCTTCTTATTTCTCTCTGTTATTCTCTGAAATTCTGCATCCAGTCCGGATATCTTCCCCTTTCTCCTTTTCCTTTCACTTTCCTTCTTTCCTCAGCTCTTTATAAAGCTTCATCAGTCGTTTTTCTTTCTTGTTCCTTTTCTTTGGAATGTTGTTTGTTAGTTTGTTGTTGTTACTGTTGCTGTCTCCTGTACAGTACTGTGAATATCTGTCTATGGTTTTTCAGACATCCTGTCTAACAGATCTATTCTAAAATCTATCAACTTCACCTGAAAATAATAAGGGATGTTTTATGATCTGGTCTTTTATCCTACTTTGTTCAATTTAAATTGGAGTTTTGTAATAAGATGCTCATGATGTGAGTTACAGTCAGCTCCAGATTTTGTTTTAACTGACTGTAAGATTTTTCTATGTTTGCTTATATTGTATATAATCAATTTGATTTCTATATTGCCTATTTGGTGATGTCCATCTTCAGAGTAGCCTTCTGGGTTGTTTGCTATGACAGTGAGTTACCTTGCCACAACTCCATTAGTCTCTTCTCTATTTCATTTTATAATGCAAGACCTAACTTACTTATTCCAATTATCTTTTGATTTTTTTCTCCTTTAGCATTCAAATCCCCTACTATGAATGTGACATCTTTTGGGGGTAATGCCATTTCTAGATGTTGTAGATCTTTTTTTAAATAAAAGAAGGATTTTATTTATTATGAATTTTACAATTTTCCCCCTAATATTGCTTCCCAGCCCCCACCCCTGACAGAAGGCAGTCTGTTAGTCTTTACATAGTTTCCGTGACATACACTGATCTAAGTTGAATGTGATGAGACAAAAATCTTATTCTTAGGGAAGAAACATGAAGTATAAGAGACAGCAAAATTACATAATAAGATGACAGTTTTGTTTTAAATTAAAGGTAATGGACTTTGGTCTTTGTTCAAACTCCACAGTGCTTTCATTGGATACAGATGGTATTCTCCATCTCAGACAGCCCCAAATTTTGCCTGATTGTTGTAGGGATGGAATGAGCAAGTCTATTAAGGCTGATCATCACCCCCATCTTGCTGTTAGGGTGTACAATGTTCTTTTGGTTCAGCTAATCTCACTCAGCATCAGTTCAAGCAAATCCTTCCAGGCTTCCCTGAATTCCCATCACTTCTGGTTTCTAATAGAACAATGGTGTTCCATGACATACATATACCACAGTTTGCTAAGCCATTCCCCAATTGAAGGACATTCACTTAATTTCCAATTCTTTACCACCATAAACAGGGCTGCTATGAATATTTTTGTACAAGTGATGTTTTTACCCTTTTTCATCATCTCTTCAGGGTATAGACCCAGTAGTAGTAGTATTGCTGGATCAAAGAGCATGCACATTTCTGTTGCCCTTTGGGTATAATTCCAAATTGCTCTCCAGAAAGGTTGGATGAGTTCACAGTTCCACCAACAATGTATTAGTGTCCCAGATTTCCCAACATCCCTTCCAACACTGATTATTATTATCCTTTCAGGTCTTATTGACCAGTCTGAGAGGTGTGAGGTGATACCTCAGAGATGCTTTAATTTGCATTTCTCTAATAAATAGTGATTTAGAGCAATTTTTCAAATGACTGTGAATTGCTTTGATTTCCTCATCTGTAAATTGCCTTTGCATATCGTTTGACCATTTGTCAATTGGGGAAATGGCTTGTGTTTTTGAAAATTTGACTCAGTTCTCTGTATATTTTAGAAATAAGTCCTTTGTAGTAAATACTAGTTATAAAAATAGTTTCCCAATTTACTACATTTCTTTTGATCTTGATTACAGTGGTTTTATCTGTGCAAAGCTTTTTAATTTAATGTAATCAAATTTGTCTAGTTTGTTTTTAATGATGCTCTCCATCTCTTCCTTGGTCATAAATTGCTTCCCTTTCCATAGATCTGACAGGTAAACTATTACTTGATCTTCTAGTTTGCTTATAATATTGTTGTTTATGTACAAATCCCAAATCCATTTGTATCTTATCTTGGTAAAGGGTGTGAGGTGTTGGTCCTAATCTAAGTTTCTTCCATACTAACTTCCAATTTTCCCAGCAGTTTTTATCCCAATAGATGGACTCTTTGGGTTTATCAAACAGCAAATTACTATAATCATTTCCTGCTATTGCAATCTAGTCTATTCCACTGATCCACCACACTTTGTTTCTTAGTCAATACCAGACAGTTTTCATGACTGATGCTTTATAATATAATTTTAGATCTGGTCGGGCTAAGCCACCTTCTTTTGCACTTTTTTTCCATTAAATTCCTGGAAATTCCTGACTTTTTATTTCTCCATATGAATTTACTTACTTTTTTTCTAAGTTATTAAAGTAATTTTGGGGGAATTTTGATTGGTAGGACACTAAACAAGTAGTTTGGTTTTGGCAGAATTGTCATTTTTCTTATATTAGCTTGACCTATCTATGAGCAGATGATATTGGCCCAATTATTTAAATCTGAGTTTATTTGTGTGAGAAGTGTTTTGTAACTGTTTTCAAAAAGTTTTTGAGTCTGCCTTGGCAGATAGATTCCCAGGTATTTTATATTGTCTGAGGTTGCTTTGAATGGGCTTTCTCTTTCTACCTCTTTCTGCTGCATCTTGCTAGACATATATGGAAATGTTGACAATTTATGAGGGTTTATTTCATATCCTGTGATTTGCTAAAGTTGCTAATTATTTCTAGTAGCTTTTTAGATGATTTTTTGGGATTCTCTAGGTATACCATCATGTCATCTGCAAAGAGTGAAAGTTTTGTCTCTTTCTTCCCGATTCTAATTCATGTAATTTCTTTTACTTATCTTTTTTGCTGAAACTAACATTTCTAATACAATATGGAATAGTAGTGGTGATAATGGACATACTTATTCCATCCCTGATTTTAGTGGGAAGGCCTCTAGCCTACCCTCAATACATATAATGTTTGTTGATGGTTTCAGATAGACACTGCTTATTATTGGGAGGCACAATCCATTTATTCCTACACTCTGTAGTGTTTTTAGTAGGAATGGGTGATGTATTTTGTCAAAAGCTTTTTCAGCATCTATTGATAGGATCATATGGTTTCTGATAGGTTAGTCATTGATATAATTCATTATACTAACAGTTTTCCCAATATTAAATCAACCCCTGCAAACCTGGGATAAATCCTACTTGATCATACTATATTATCCTAGTAATAACTTGTTGTAATCACTTGTTAAGATTTTATTTAACATTTTTGCAGCGGCAGTAGGTGGCATAGTGGATAAAGCACCGGCCCTCAAGTCAGGAGTACCTGGGTTCAAATCCGGTCTCAGACAGTTAATTCCCTAGCTGTATGGCCTTGGGCAAGTCACTTAACCCTGTTTGCCTTGCAAAAACCTAAAAAAAAAACATTTTTGCAACTATATTCAACAGGGAGATAGGCCTATAATTTTCTTTCTCTGTTTTAACTCTTCCTGGTTTAGGTATCAGCACCATGTTGCTGTCATAGAAAGAGTTAGGCAGACTTCCATCTTCACCTATTTTTTCCAGAGTTTATATAGAATTATAAACAATTGTTCATTAAATGTTTTGATAGAATTCACTTGTGAATACATCTGTCCCTCGAGATTTTTTCTTAGGGTGTTCAATAATAGCTTGTTGAATTTCGTTTTCTGTGATAGGGTTATTTAAGTTTTTAATTTTCACTTCTTTTAACCTGGGCAACTTATATTTTTTGTAAATATTCATTTATTTCACTCAGATTGTCAAATTTATTGGCATAGGGTTAGGCAAAATAATTCTGAATTATTACTTTAATGTCCTCCTCATTGGTAGTGAGTTCAACTTTTTCATTTACAATACAATTTCATTTTCTTCTTTCTTTTTTTAATCAAATTGATCAGAGATTCATCAATTTTATTTTTTTTCATAAAACCAACTCTTCGTTCTATTTATTATTTCCATAGTTTTCTTGCTTTCAATTTTATTAATTTGTCTTTTAAGTTTTAGAATTGCTTATTTGGTATTTAATTGGATCTTTTTAATTTGTTCTTTCTCTAATTTTTTAGTCACATATTTATTTCATTGATTTCCTCTTTCTCCAATTTATTCATGTACATTTAAACAAATAATATATCCTGTGACAGCTGCCTTGAGTGAATCCAATAGGTTTTGGTATGTTGTTTTATTATTGTCATTATCTAGGATGAAATAATTTCTTTCTATAATTTGTTGTTTGAGCAACTCATTCTTTAAAATGAGGTTATTTAGTTTCCAATTAGTTTTGGGTCTCTATCTCCCTGGCCCAATATTGCATATGATTTATTTGTATTAGGATCTTAGAAAGATGTATTCACTATTTCTGCCTTTCTGCAATTGATCATTAGGTTTTTATGCCCTAGTACATGTGCAGTTTTTGTGTAAGTGCCATGTACTGCAGGAAAAAAAAGTATATTCCTTTCTATCCCCATTCAATTTCCTCCATAAGTCTATTATATCTAGGTTTTTGTAGCAATCTATTTACCTCATTAACTTCCTTCTTGCTTATTTTATGATTAAATATTTCCAAATTTGAGAGTGGGAGGTTCAGGTCTCCCACTAGTAGAGTTTTGTTGTCTATATCTTCCTGTAGCTCCTTCATCTCCTCTAAGAATTTGGGTGCTATACCATTGGGTGCATACATATTTAGTACTGAAATTTCTTTATTGTTTATGGTACCTTTTAGGAGGATATAGTTTCCTTTCTTATCTCTTTAACAATATATATTTTTTGCAGCTGCTTTGTCTGAGACAAGGATTGCTACCCCTGCTTTTTTCACTTCAGCTGAAGCAAAATACATTTTGTTCTGACCTTTTACCATTACTCTATATGCATCTCTCTGCTTCAAATGTGTTTCTTGTAAGCAGCATTAATGTAGGATTCTGGTTTTTAATCTTACACTGCTATTTGTTTAACATTTTATGGGAGAGTTCATCCCATTCACATTCAAAGTTATAATTACTAACTCTTTATTGCCCTCCATGCTATCTTCCCTTTGTATTTTCCCCCTTTTTTTCATTGTATCTATATTCCCCAGTATTTTATTTCTGAATACCAACACCTTCAGTGGTTTGCTCTCCTATATCAATCCCCTTCCCCTTTCTTTTCTCTTTCCCTTTGCCCCTTCTTCCTTTCCTTCCTTTAGTTAGTTCCCCTTTTCCTCCCCCCTCCCCTTTTCCTCCTTTTAATACTTGAAAAGTAAGATAAGTTTCTAAATTTAGCTGAGTGTGTGTAAGTTAACTTTAAGCTAAATCTGATGAGAGGAAGATTCAGGTGGTTCACCCCTCCTCCCTTCTTCCCCATCTATTGCAATAGGTCCTTTCTACCTCTTAATGTAATGAGATTTACCCCATTCAATCTCCTCCATCCTCCTGTTTCCTTACTGCCTCACTTTTTTAAGGAGGTATTGTTTTTTAAATCATTCTGTCTCAGTCACAGAAAAGTCATGAGTTTCCATCACTTCTGGCTAAGTGTATTCTCTCTAATAGAGTTACAATTCTCAAGAGTTACAGTCTTTCTCCCAGGTGGGGATATAGCTAGTTTCATCTTATTGGATAGTAGTTTTTTTCCTTCATCCCATTTTTTTAACCTTTTTTTATGTGTCTCTTGAACCTCCTTTTGATGTTCAAATTTTCTATTTAGCTCTGGCCTTTTCATCAGGAAATATTGGAAGTCTCCCATTTTGTTAAATGTTCATATTTTCCTCTGGAAGAGAAAGCTCAGCTTTGCTGGATAGTGGATTCTTGGCTACATTCCAAGCTCCCTTGCTCTTTGGAATATCTCATTCCAGAGGCTTTGATCTTTTAATGTTTATGCTGCTAGATTCTGCATAATCCTTACTGTGAATCCTTGGTATTTAAATTGTTTCTTTCTGGCTGCTTACAGGATTTTCTCTTTTATCTGAGAGTTCTGGAATTTGGTGACAACATTCCTTGGTGTTTTATTTTAAGGATCCCTTTCTGGAGGGGATTGATTATTCTTTCAATAACTATTTTGCCCTCTGGTTCCATGATATCAAGGCAGTTTTCCATCACTAAATCCTGTATTATTAAGTCCAGGATTTTTTTCCCCCTCTGATGTTTTCAGGAAGACCAATTCTTCTTAGACTGGCCCTTCTCAATCAATTCTTGAGGTCAATGGTTTTGCTGATGAGGTATTTTACATTTCCTTCTATTTTTTCAATCTTTTGGTTTTGTTTAACAGAATCTTGTTGTCTTATGAAGTCATTCATTTCCACAGATTTCATTCTTTTTTTAGAGAATAATTTTCTTCATTTGCCTTGTGCAACTCCTTTTCCAATTGGTCCATTCTATTTTTGAAGGAGTTTTCCATTTTCCCAAGTGTAGTTTTTTTTTAGGTTTTTGCAAGGCAAATGGGGTTCATGGCTTGCCCAAGGCCACACAGCTAGGTAATTATTATGTGTCTGTGGTCAGATTTGAATTAAGGTACTACTGACTCCAGGACCAGTGCTCTATCCACTGCACCACACAGTCACCCCTCCAAGTGCAGTTTTGAGAGAATTATTTTCTTTTTTGCATTTGCCCATTTGAGGATTTGAGAAAATTGTCTTTTTTTCATTTGCCCAATTGAGGATTTGAGAGAATTATTCTCATTTTGTATTTGTCCATTTGTTTTTTTTCTAAGGTTTTGTTTTCTTGTTGAAATTTGTTAATTTTCTCTTGCAAGGCTTTAATTTTCTCTTGAGTTTCTTTTCCTAATATTTCCATTTGATTTTTAAACTCCTTCCTGATTTCTTCAGGGAAGTCTTTCTGGACTAGAGACCAATTCACATTCTCCTTAGAAGTGCTGGATCTTGGGGCGGCTAGGTGGCGTAGTGGATAAAGCACTGGCTTTGGAGTCAGGAGTACCTGGGTTCAAATCCAGTCTCAGACATTTAATAATTACCTAGCTGTGTGGCCTTGGGCAAGCCACTTAACCCCATTTGTCTTGTAAAAAAAAAACCTAAAAAAAAAAAAAGAAGTGTTAGATCTCTCTGGATTAGGATCTGTTTTTTCCAAGTATTTCTCCATGCCCCTCCTTTCCCAATGGCCTGTTGTCATTTTCCTAGTATCTTGTGATTGAGTAGGGGCTGTTAATCAGAGGTTTGCTTTTGAAAATTCTAGAGACTTTGTTCATTTGATTTAGTAATTCCAAGTGGACCAGTAAGTAGGTGTTGCTAGTTGTTTTCTTTCGAGTGTTTGAGGCCTTCTCCTAGTCCTGGAGGGAGTGAGAGGCAGAAGCAGGGTCTGAATTGTCTTTGAACAATGGGCTGGGCCCTGGGCAAGGTAGTTAATCTCCCTTTCAACTGAAGAAGCTCTGCTGCCCAGACCCAGCCTGTGGGAGGTTACTGTTTCTTCTGGGAAGAATGCTCTGCTAAAATTATGGAGCTCATGTCCTGGACCCAGTTAGTTGATTTCCAGGCATGTTCTGCAACTCTTTGTGCTGGACTCGATCTCCAGCCAGACCAGCACTCACCAGACCTCTACTTCTCTGGCCAAAGATTTTGCAGCTGAAGTTGGTCCTTGGACACACTACTCACCAAAGCCTCCAGGGCCTTAGGTCCTCTGGCTTCACCTCATGGTCCACTGGGAAGAGTCCTTGTTGGTAGGTGTTGGTAGATAACTTCCTTTTCTGGGATTTGTTGATCAAATTTCTATTAAGAGGTAGCTTTCATGTTATTTTTGAGGGGAAACCAGGAGAACTTAGCACAGTGCCTGTCTTCTCTCTGCCATCTTGGCCAGAAGTCCAGTGTTGTAGGTCTTTATAAAATTGAAAAACTTTGGTTTCTTTGACAAGAGTTGTTGAAGCATACATAGACTTTTATTATTGCAATATTGATTGGTTTTCCTGTGATTTGAACCGGTATCATTATGTCATTTTTGATATTATATTGGTCTTTTATTGACTATGAGGGCTACTCTATTTCTTTTAAGGATTCTTGCCAACAGGAGAATAAATAATGATCATCTGAGTTGAATTTACATATTCTCATCTCTATAAGAAATAAGATTCACCTATTACCTTATCTCTGTAAGTTCACTGATACAAACTGTTAAGGCTGATTCTTTCCATATTATGTTTGATCATAGACAATTTAACTTTTGTTTACATATCTAATATTCCAAGTACACATGTAATATTGACCTTTACAGCATTGGATTTTCCCCACCAGAAACACCAATAGATAAACTTCCTTTCAAGTTTGTCCCAAGAACTTCATTCTTTCTGGATCTACTTGCAATTGTTTTATGTAGTAACACAGTAACACATTGGACACCTTCTGACTTGAGAGTCTCATTTTTCAGTGGAATATCTTTTATTATTTCAATATTGTCCATAGGTTTTCTTGGCGAAGATAATGGAGTGATTGACATTTCCTTTTCCATTGAATTACATTCTATTAGAACTCTCCACTTTGACCTTCTTTCTAAGGTAATCCTGTATGTCAGCTTATAGTTCATTTAATTACAAAAAACCTTATACCATAACAGGGCAGCAATCCATAATGAGGTATACTTATTACACAATCAAATTCCATTAAATTTTCATGAAACAACAAATATCCAAATTAAAATATTTGTAATAATTGGAAAATGAGGGCATCCTACAAATTCTTCTTATATATAAATATGATCTTGATGGATAACCTGAGAGAAAGAAAAGTATTGGTCTGGAATTCTTGACTTTTTTGTGTCATGGACCACTTTGGCAGTTTAGTGAAGCTGATGGATCATTTACAGGAATAGTATCTTTAAGTGCATAAAATAAAATACATGGAAGTTCAAAGTAAATTAATGATATTTAAATATATTTTTCACATTCTAAATAAAAAAAAAAACTTCAAGGACTAAAGGTTAGGAATCTCTATTATAGATCAATGCCCCCAATTAAATTAGAACAATATCAAAGTGTCTATAGCAAAATATTGTGAATAATGATTTTTGCCCTTTATATATATAATATATAAATATAATTGTAAAGGTTGCAGCTCCTCAATTGTAAAGACAAGCTTAATTTTAATGAAACTGGCCTTCAGGTCTCCCCTAATCCCATCAAGATAAGAACCCCACCCCATGCTTTGTGAGGGTCTTTTAGCATGACTGATAAATTCCCAAGGTCCAGAGCAAGGAGGGGATTCTCC
Organism: Macrotis lagotis; assembly: GCF_037893015.1. NCBI lineage: Eukaryota > Metazoa > Chordata > Mammalia > Peramelemorphia > Peramelidae > Macrotis > Macrotis lagotis. Next base: position 890,168,832 of record NC_133658.1, read on the forward strand.
TGAAACTTAATGGAATTGATAATAATCCTTTTGCCCTTGATGGATAAACTCAAAATACAGTAGAAAACTCTTTTGAGAGAGAAGTACAAAAAATCCTACCAACTGAAGACCCCACTTTCTGACTGTGCCAATGTACAAATACAGTCCACCATAAAGTCTTTTTGAGTTCAATAGCCTCTACTGGGTCATTTGAGTTCAGAGTCAAGACAATAATCAGGAAGACTGGAGATGACCCAAAATGCAATGGGAGACCTTGATCTGTTTAAGTAAGGGTTTTTCTAAGGGCTCAGTTTGTCTGAGATACCACCCATTTTGTGATTTAAGGCTACTTTAAAAAGAGACAAAAGTTAGTCTAGTTTGCCTACTCAAAAAAAATAAAACTGGGTGGTGAAAATCCAAAAATTCATACTGGGAGGTGAAGATGCTCAGGTTTTCTGGACAGAAGAGAAATAATTGCTGTTTAAATTCACTCTGAGCCATCAATGATCAAGTGAGATTTGGGCTGTGAACACACATACATATTACACACACACACACACACACACACACACACACACACACACACACACATAGACAGATAGATATGTAAATATGTGTGTATATATATATATATAATTTTATATATATGTATATATGTACAGAGAGTCAGGAGCTATAAATAAAACTTCAAATCACTTTATAGAATTAAGGACAGACTCAATTACTTGGAGAAATATTCATTGTTCACAGGTAGCATCAATATTGTAAAAATGACCAAACTATCTAAATTTACTTATTCAGTACCACACAAATGTAAGTACCAAGAGATTACTTCTGTAGAGCCAGGAAAAATAATGAAATTCACTTGGAGATCAAGAATATCAAGGGAAATAATGAAAAAAAATGGCAAGGAAGGAAGTCTAGTAGGAGTATCTTATTTTATACTCTATCTTAAAGCAATAATCATAGAAACAATTTGATACTATCAAAATGTGACAGAATTAACAATGGAAAAAAATTAGGTATATAGTATACAGGAAGAGAAAAACCTTGTAATGTACTATTCATTAAATTAAAAGATTCCAGCTACCGAAATAGCGACATATTTCAACAAAAACTGCTAGAAAAACTGGAAAATCCATCTCGTATAAATTAGATTTAAACCAACACCTCACACATAAAACAAGATAAACTCAAAATTGATATACAATTTAAGACACAATTGTTGACATTATAAATAAATTAAAAGAGGAAGGAAGAAATTATCTTCCAAATCTTTAGATAAAGAAAAACTTTGACTAAATTAGAGCCAGGGAAGATTACAGAAGATAAAATGGACAATTTGATTACATAAAATTGATTTTTTTACACAAAGCCAATGAAACTAAGAGTAGGAGGAAAAATTGGAGGTAAGGTGAGGAAGTTTAGATCTTTAAAGCAAGTTTCTGTAACATTCTGGTTTACCAATGATATAACTGAATCAAGTGTACAAGATTCATTTTAAAATCTAATAATGATTCAGTAATATGAATATGCAAATTTTGGAGAAGCTTTAGGACATTAGACATATTAATATATGATTGATAGAGCTGTGAATTGGTTCAAACATTTTGGAAAGCAATTTGGAATTATGTCCCAAAAGTTAATAAACTTTGCACCAATCATCTATACCATGATTAAGCTTGTACCCCCAAAAGAGATTAAAGAGTGATGAAAAGGATCCATATGTACAAAATATATTTATAGTAGCTCTTTTATAATGTTACAAAATTAAAAAATAAAGGGATGCTAATTAATTGGAGAATAAATGAACATATGTTATATTAATGCTATTAATGCTATTATAAGAAATGACAAAGTACAAAATTTTAGAGAAATCTGGGAAGATATTCATTTTACAATGAAATTGAATTGAGAAATACCAGGGTATAACCTGTGAACCCTAAAACTGTAAAAATCTTAAAATATACAGTTAAAGTAAAATAACAGATAATATAGATTAGACATTTGAAGTTTTATTCTATAAGATCCTAATTCCAACCTATGAGTGGAGGTCATTAAGATAGTGCCCACTCTGAACTAGGAGAGATGGAAAATATTTTTGCAAAAACAAAGAATAGGGAACATTATTAACCTCTCTTGTGGTCTGAAAACAATATCAAGTTGCCCAAATTTCTCCTCAAAGACTATCATCAAAGATTATACATCACTATTTTAGGAATTGTTGTCTCTTCTTGGAAGGACAGGTCTGACGGTATCCTGATTATTGTCTTCCTGAGTTTGTAATTAACATAGGAAGAGATTTCCGGGAATCTTGCCTTCTAATATAGTAGTGAGGTGATTGATATATAAAGGATGAGTACTCTCTAAATAAATCAGTCTTTTCATCAAGAATATAGTTTTGAAAAACATCATATTTTTGACAAAATTCATACAACACAACAATGGTTTTAAGATAACTTTGAACAACTTAATAACTCTGATCAATGCAATGACCAACCATCATTCAAGAGGACCTGATGATGAAAAATGCTAAGTACCTCTTCACTAAAGTGGTCAATTCCAGAACAAAATAGGACATTTTAAAAATATAAACAATGTGGGAATTTTTTTGATTAGAACTTCATATTTGATATAAGTGTTGTATTATTAGTTGGGAGAGAAAATACATGCCTGTTGGAGGAAATCATTTTAAATAAAAAGGGCTATTCTTTCGCTCATTTGATCTTTTGATTTTCACTATGCCATTTATTAGTGGGATGACTTTGTCTCTGTATATACTTATCCACAATGAATTATTTATTTTTGAATTTCAAATTCATAAGGAGGGAAATGGTCAATATGATGCAGGGGAAGGAGTTTTAGTTTTGCTGTTGACTCTCCCTCTTAAACATTTGATAGTTGCCCAAACTTGAATACAACACTTCACCTCTCAGAGACTCAGTTTTTCCCTTTGTAAAAAGGATAGTAATGCTTAGACTACTTTCATGCAAGGCATTTCGGTGGTACAGTTGATGAAGTCCTGGATCTGAAGACAAGAAGACTCATCCGTGTGATCTTAGGCAAGTCACTTAAGCCTGACTCACTTTCTCATTAGTAAAATGAGCTGGAGAAGAAAATTATAAACCATTCCAGTGTCTTTGCAAAGAAACTCTTTTATAGGGTCACAAAGAGTTGGACATAACTGACAGAGTAAGATAAATGGGAAATAGCTAGGAAAATTCAAGGTATTTTTATTCTCCCTATACAAAAGAAAAATATTGATCCTATCGTACTGTAACTATGGTCCCCATAAGTATTTTATATGCTGATAATGAAATAAAGAATGCAGAAGAACAAAACCAAATCATCTTATGAATAGAGTGAGACAGATACTGTCCCCATAGAGCAGTCTAATTGAGGAAAACAAATATATCAGTGGGAAGTGGATAACAAAGAGAATTTCAACCTAGGTAGTGACTAGGATTTTTGAGTGAATGTCCTTTGGAGTAGTAATTATAGTATTGATTTGATGATTAGTCTCAGAGCAAAGCAGGATCTGATGTTAGCATGCAGGTTGGATGTCAGGATGCTCAGTCAGAGAAGACCTGAGAGTTCCTGTTGGTCTCTGTGATGAGATGCATGGTCTGTGATTGCTAGATATAGACAAATTGAGCTTTTACTCACTTGTCCACCCATCACTAAGGATATTTCTGCTATCTGGAAGAATCAAAACTGAATAGATTAATGTGGGCATGGAAGGACTGAGAGTCACCTTACATACTCCAATAGGAAGTGTCATTGTTCCTAGTAGAGAGAATGGGTATAGTGAATGGACTCATTGCAAGGTGCCTACATTCCTTAAACTTTTGTATTCTGATGGATGAATGAAAAGATTAAAATGTTGGTATAAATTTCTAGTATGACCCTCTGGAAGAATCTGAAGTAGTATATTGACATGGGAATATATTGACAAAGGACCCTGCTTCCAGGAATTTCATTATTGCCTGGAAGGTTCACATTTCATTTACCAACCCAAGCCAGATGATCTCCTCCTGGGCAATTGGGTCCAATGTGATACTTTCAGTGTATCCCTGTTGGGGGCTGCTACTGATTTTAGTTTGTTCTAACTCCCCTGCCCTCTCTTCACTGCCTCCTCCCCACTGTGGGTGAGCTGTGGAATTTGTTCCTAAAGAAACCATCTACCTTGTTTTCTCTTACTGATTTCTAGAATACAAGACAATACTGGCATTATTCCCAGCTTCATGGAAGGTCTTGATTTCAACACTTCCTTATTCTCTTCCCACCTACAATATCAGTGATATTTTTCTTGGCAGATTTCTCAGGAGTTCAATAAACCCACTCAGCTCTCCTACAGCTCCTGAATTCAATCTTTTGTATATTTTTTTCCAAGTGACTTGTTTGGGAAAAATAACAACAAAAGCCATTCATATTATAAAGGGATATAGACTGACTGCCATGAACATAGATCATTTCTAAGGCTTAGGAGACAGGTAGGTACAGTACTGAATGTTCTGAGTTGAACAAGTGCTAAAAAGTTAATTAGTTGGAAACTATGTTGACATATAAAAGATGGGAAGAAATATATTTAGTAGATCAGAATCCTGTTTAACAAAATAAGCACTGTGATAAACTTTCTCCATAGTTGACTTTAAACCATTATCATATCTTTGCTCCCTCACCTTCTCTTAGTCAGTCTCTCATTTTCTGGAATTTCAAGGAAAAGGCTTTCAGATTTTCAGTTAGAATCTAAGAACATCCAGCCCAAACCTCACCTGAAACCAACCCTTCCACACAATCACCAAAAGATGGTCCTATAACATTCTGTCGAAGACCTCCCATGATGGAGAACCTCCTCATTCCTGAAATCCCCCATTCATTTTCAGATTGCTCTAATCATTAGGGAAGTGCTTTTTCTCTCCTTTTCCTTCTCCCCACTTTCATCAACTTATAATATAGTCATTATTTATAGTTATGCCCATGAAGGCAACCATGAAAAGCAAAACAAAAATAATCTTTATTCTCCTTTCATGTGACAATCCTTTAAATTGTTAAAAAAAAAAAAAAGGCAGTTTTGTGTCTCCAATGTAGTGTCTTACCCACTCATACTGGCAGGTTACATTTTGGGTCCTAAAAGATTAGCTGGATACTTCTCCCCAGGTTGGTAGGGGTTAATTCTAAAGGGTTTGGAGGTGTAGTATTATTGCTCAAGCCCCCTCCCACTAAGTTTTTCCTTTTTTTGATTATCAATTGATATCAAGTAGTCCACCAGATTTAATTAGCTTTTAGAAATGGTAAATGCAAAAGTGGTATAATCAAAATAATTGACATAAAAACAGCACCACACCTGCAAAACCAGGGCTAAATCCTTTGACCATTCCAGGAAAATCTTGGCTTAGATTAGAGACCACATGTGGTGAAGAATTGGCTCCTGGTTTGTATAAGTACTTTCTTTTCTAGGAGAGATCCTTATAAAGTTACTCTTTTATAAATTGCAGCTCCTTGGAGCCAAATGTCCTTAGTGCATCCAGTTTGTTTTCAACTCTGCTGCTTTTTCCCCACTTACTGAAATTTATAAGGTCATCTGGTCAAATGTTGGGAGGACAGAGAGACCCCTCCCCAAGCCCCAAGCAATTCCATTCCAGGTCTTGCATCTGGCTGGAAGTGCTTCTACCACTTAATTAACAGAGCCCTGGAATCACCATTGGTACTGAGTTGGTTTGTTGGTGCATCTTCAACCCATCCTATTGCACATCTTCTCCATGCTCTAGTTCATTCATAGTGTAGCTACAAATGTTTTCTCTGCTCCAAGTTGGTTAAGGACTTTATGTACAATGAATTTAATGTCTTTGATTCCTACATTCAAAAGAAATGTACTCACTTGCTAAAGATATCAGGTAATAGAGCAGCTTGTTTGTAACTTTAAGTAGCCTGGGGAAAATCTATTGATTAATTTGATTGGTGATCTTCCCCCTTCCCACTTTTACACAGGTTAAATAACTTTCTTTTTTGGTTGTTTGTTTCTGTTTTTTGCAAGGCAATGGGGTTAAGTGGCTTACCCAAGGCCACACAGGTAGGCAATCATTAAGTGTCTGAGGTGGGATATGAACTCAGGTCCTCCTGACTCCAGGGCCCATGCTCTAATCCATTGCGCCACCTAGGTGCCCCAGGTTAAATAGCGTTCAACCAGTTCTCAGATGCTGCAAACAGGAGACCCTTCACAAATCCAGTGGAACTTCCCTGGACAGTTTTTAATCTATCAAAATTGTTTCTATTTTTTTGTCCCCCTAAAGGTACCTAGAAATTTAACAGACTCTTCTAGATGTGTTCTAATCTAAGTGCATTAGGAGAGTTTTCTAGTCCTACATGCTATAATTCTTAAATTATTGTAAGATGGCATTAAACTTCTGGGCTTCCATATCACATCTTTCCCACAGATTGGGCTTGCAGGTAATTAATTTCCTGAGATTCTTTTTAGAACAGATGTATTATTTCTTATTGCATCTTATCTTTGTGAAATTGTTTTTAAACCTGAATATGTATGTATGTATATATGTATATATACATATGTACACATAGATATATAATGTATGTATATCTATATATACACATAAACACACTTTATATATATATATATATTTAATTTTAACTTTTTACAGTTTCCTCACATTCTCATTTTATTTTTTTTATTTCTGCTTTTTTCACCTAATATGTTAGCTATTTATTTAAGACTGAAATCATATTTGCATCAGTGACCAAGTGACTTGCACTAAAATTTTGTAGTTAAATGATCTCTCTCTCTCTCTCCCCCTTCCCTTCCTCCCTCCTCTCCTCTCCTTTTTTCTTCTTTCCTTTTCTCCTTTTTCTCTTCTCTTCTCTTCTCTTCTCTTCTCTTCTCTTCTCTTCTCTTCTCTTCTCTTCTCTTCTCTTCTCTTCTCTTCTCTTCTCTTCTCTTCTTTCCCTCCTATTCCTTCTCTCTTTTCTTCATTCTTCCCTCTCTCCCCTGAAAAGGATTTACTGTATAAATGTGTGTATATATATATATATATGTGTGTATATATATATATATATATATGCATAGTGCAGGGGTAAGAGTGCTGTATTTAGAAACAAAAACGTGTTTCTTTCTCAGCTGTTCCAACTTAATATTTAATGTTACCTTAGTCATTCCCCCTCTCTCAGACTGAGTCCTAACCTCCAAAGAGAAGACCTTGCAGTAGATGATATGTAAGCAATCTTCTAGCTCTAAATCTGTCATCGTAATTTATCCTTACAATATACTCATAAAGTACACTTGTTGAATTATGTTTTTAGCATCCCAGTTTCATATAGGGAGAAAATGAGAGATCAATTGACATGTCCTATCCAGGATTACCCAACTCTTTGGCAATGCTATTCGAGAGGTCTCCTTGTCGACAGAATCCAAGTTGTCTCTGAGGACACAGAGGAGAGCATTATTTAAAAAAAAAAAACCCAATGGAAAGTGGAAACAGTCTGAAAAGAACATGAATATAATGGATAGGGATAAAGAGGAAAAACAACCAAAAGAGCAGAGCATTGTGTGTGTGGGGGGGGATTCAAAGGAAAAACAAAATTTGTCATTAGTGAGAGGGAGGAAGAAAGAAGGGGTAATCGAGCAGAAAGGTAGGTAATTCCCTTTGACAGCTTCCAAACCACTACCTTCCAGCACAATATTTCTTCTATTGGTGTAATTTGTTAAGTGAGCTTTCTCTTTTTCTTTTCCTCAGACATCTTTCCTCTCCTGCTGCTGTACTTTATGCTGACATTTTAGTAAGGACAATTTTTCTTCCACTGTCCATTTGGTCCAGTTTGCATTACTGCTATTTTTCACGGCCGTCCTCCCCCAAAACCGCAACACTTTCTCTGATTAAGAATGGAATTTCTGTCCAACCTTATGAACCAGAAATTATGAAGACCTAGTAGAAGCTAATTAAAAAGAAATATAAGTGAATGGTGAGACCACCATTCTGAACTATGATTTCAGTTCTGACCCAAATTATGTCACGTAAACAGCTAGGGTTTGGAAGGGTAAACAGCATCTCCATTGATATTAGCCCTTTAGACATATTAGGGAATCCAGAATATTTGGTTCAAAGAGAGTGGCAATCACAGAGCGGTGGTGGAGGTAATGAGGGATGGGGCCATATTGAGTCTTTTCTTCTTTTTTTCTTTTTTTTTAAGGATTCATTTATTTTTTTCATCCATATGCACATGTATATTTTTAAGTTACAAAATTTTCTTCCACACTCCTTTCCCACCCCCCCACCCTCAGTGGCAAATAGTCAGTTTAGCATTGTACATACATATTTTTGATAAACGTGTTTACAGATTGGTCATTTTCGATATGAGGGATTAGGATGAAGGGAAAGAGATACATAAGAGATAATTTTTACAAAGTGTTCATCAGATTCTGAAGGGTTGTTTTTGTTTTGTTCTCCTTCCTCTGGACGGGGATAAAATTGTCCACAGCTGGTCCAATATGGTTGTCCTAGCTGTCTGAACTTCTGAGAGGAGCTACTTCCATGAAGGCTGATCAACTCACAATGTTATTGTTAACGTGTGCATTGTTCTCCTGGTTCTACTCCCTTGGCTCAGCATCAGATCCTGTAAGTTATCCCATGTATATCGAGTCTTAAAGACATAAAGTTATTCTCTTTGACCACCATAGCCAGCTGATTGCTTCATGGATCCATCCTAGAGCCTGATTCTTTATCTACTGTAGCTTCCCACTTTCTGAAATGGACAAACACAATTCATTTACCTTGAAATAAAACTATATCATTTTATGTAAAAAGATAATGTATTCATTATCCTGCCTCTGAGATTTCAAGAAGTATAAATCAGCATTTTTATACAACACCAAGTCCAGATGAGCTGGATAATTTCATACTAACCAGGTAAAAGTATGATTATACCGTGTTTCTAAATCGGATTCCCCTTACCCATTTTTTTTCCTGGTCATTTTGATTGTATAGGAGATGAGCTGCCAACCCTTCTCAGGCCTAAGAGAGACTCTTAACATCATGGAAAAATTAAACACCTTCTTTCCCTGACTTTTATCCCTCTGAAGCACTCCTATAATTCATTATATGACACAGCTAAAATAATCTCACAACCCTAGCCTAATAATAGAGGGTAAATACATTATTTTCTATGAAATTATTATTCTTAATGAATTAATAATAAGATTACAATTCTCAACTGGACAAGCTAGGGAATATAAAATGTAAGATGAGGGCAACTGATATCAAGGTAATTAGTTGCCCTTTCCAGTTCTTTAGTTAGGAATACATTATTTCTGATTACAAGTAAAGCAGAGCAATGCTGGCTCTTGATGTGGAGTTGGTGTGTGGGAGAGTAGAGGTTAATGGAATGCAATTAACCAAACATTGGAAGAAGGATGACCCATCTCCTCTATCTGATCTGATAGCCCTGGAGCTTCAAACTCTCTAGATTTCTCTCAGTTTCATTGTTATAATTTTATAAACATTTCTTCTGTGTCTAAAAACTTACTTTGACTTAATGAAATAATATTATCTTTTTAAAATGAGATGTTTTCCCATGTATTATACATATACAAATCTGGATTTCAATATTTTTTTCTAAAACTTTTTATAGATTTTATTTTTAATTTGTAGAGTAAAACACATATTTCCATAATATACCATAATGAAAAAGAAGATCGTACATGAAACTGGAAATCTATAATGACAACTTGAAATTGTTTTAAAATATGTAATGAAGTTACCCTATAAATTTCTTTTTTCTTTTTTCTTTGCTCTTCCACCAGAGATGGCTACCATTAGATACAAATATATAATTACAATCAAAATCATTCTATTCATACTTCTATTTACCAGCTCTTATTATGTACTCCCTTATTATATGCCCTTGATAGTCAATTTGGGTATTCGTAATAGTCAAAATGACCTAGTCTCTCAAAATTGTTCATAAAACAATGTAGCTATTACTATAACGGACATTTTCTTGGTTTCTACTCATTTTGCTCTTCATTTTTTGTGCAAGGTCCATCCATGTTTTTTTGCTACCCTGAAGAAAAATTCTATAAACATTTTAGAATATAAGTTCTTTTTCTTTTTTCTCAACCATCTTTGGATGCAATTCCAACTTGTAGGGGTATTTTGCTGGTTAGAGCAGCTAGGTAGCACAGTAAAAAAAACCATTGATGTCATGGTCTTCTTTGAAAATGAAGGACAAACATTTTTTCCGGGCAAAGGGTAAAGGCAGTTTAATGACTCTTTGGGTCTAATTCAAGACTGCTTTCCAAAATGATTGGATCAATTTACAGTTCCACCAAACACAAATCTGCATTCCAATTTTTCTTAAATGGATCTAGGGGCAGCTAGGTGGTGTAGTGGATAAAGCACCGGTCTTGGAGTCAGGAGTACCTGGGTTCAAATCTGGTCTCAGACACTTAATAATTACCTAGCTGTGTGGCCTTGGGCAAGCCACTTAACCTTGTTTGCCTTTCAAAAACTTAAAAAAAAGATGGATCTAGATTGCTAGGCGGCATAATGGACAGACAACTAACCTTAGCACCAAAAAGATGCATGGGTTTAAAGTCAGAAAGAAGTGAATTCAAATCCATCCTCAGCCACTTATTAGCTCTGTGAAGCTGGGTAAATAACTCATCTCCCAGATCTTACTCATTTGTGTAATGTGGATATTATTTGTAGGCTTTAATAAATGGTTGTTAAATATTTAAAAATATGGCTGTTCTCTCCCTCCCTCCCTTAAAAAAGTTGTAAGAATCAAATAAAAAAAAACAAGTGGAATTCTTTTAAAATTTAAAGAAGTGCTGTTATAATTACACATGTAGAGCCTATATCAGATTGTTTTCTGTTCAGAGAGGATGGGAGGGGAGGAGGGAGAGGGAAGGGAGGAAAGAGAAAAGTGCAAAACTCAAAACCTTGCAAAAAATGATTGGTGAAAACTACTATTGCTGTTGTTGGGAAAACAAATAAAAATATTTTAAAAATAAAAAAGACCTGCTATTAATTACCAATGTATATAGTTGGAAAATAAATAAATAGAATATTAAAATAACATAGAACTGTTGTCATTATCATTCTAACATTTTCAGTCATACCTGATGACTCTTTTTTATCCCATTTGGGGTTTTCTTGGCAAAGATGTAGGAGTGATTTGACATTTCCTTCTCTAGTTAATTTTATACATAAGGAAATTGAGGCAAACATGTTTACGTGAATTGTCCAGAGTCACTCAGCTAACAAATATCTGAGACCAGATTTGCACTTAGGAAATTGAGTTTTTCTGATTCCAGGTCTGGAATGCACACTAGCTCTACCAATGGTCCTGAAACACTTATATAGTATTATTATTATTATTATTAATTTTTATTATTCCCTATTAATGGCAAAATCCTTCTTCCAGTCACTCAAGACTTGCAAATTTAAAGACCATCCTTGATTCATCTCAGCCTTCTCTATCAGTCCCATGGTCTGATTAATGGCCAGGCCTTATTGATTCTCCCTCTAGTATAGTCCATGTGTTTCCCTTCCTCTAAACTCACTCAACCCATTTGCTTCTTCAGACCCTTAGTGCCTCTCATTAAACTATTATATCAGTTTCCTTCTTCAGTTCACTTTCCAAATTTTTACACTCTCCAACTCACCCTCTATTCAGGTGCCAAAACATTGCTCTTAAAGCATAGATATGACTACATAACTTCCAAATCAAACATTTTTAAAAGCTCCCTGTTGCCTCTAGAAGAATACTAAAGATTCTCAGCCTGGTACTTCAAGGACTCTTTAATCTGGCTCCCACTTCCCTTTCTAATAATATTTTTATCACCATTTTTCATGTTCTGAACATTTTACCCAAGTGACAAATTTGCAGTTACCCACCTCCAGACCTCTGCATATGTGATCACTGGTTCTTCCTATGCCTTTTTTACATCTGTTAAATGCTCCCTACTTAACAATGCCTCAATTCAGAAACTACTTCCTACAACAAACTTGCCATGCTTCCCCTGGCTTTGAGTGTCTATCCTGAGAATTAATAAATTAATAATTTATTTATTTATAATTTAATAATTTATTAATCTGTGTATATATTAAATTCATCTCTTTGGTAGAATACAGTAAATTCTTTGCAGGCAGGATGGAACCACTTTTGGTTTTGTCTTTTTTTTTTTTTCACAGTAAATAAGTGCTTAGTAAATAACTGTTTTGTCCTTTGTTTTGAAGAGAACTGATGATATCATGGGTGATGGGTTTAAGAAGCAGAGCTGCCTAATGGTATCAACCTCACTCTCCCTTCCAGGGTCATCCAAGTCCAAGGACAAGACAAATGTCAGAATGCTGTAGGGGATGACCTTGGTGTTTTCCATGTCTGACCAAGTTCTGAGAGCTCCCTATTGTCAGTTTTAGTTGCCTTTATGGCTATTGGAACATTTTTTTTTCTTTTCTACCCTTTGCACTGGAAGTTTTCAAATGCTTGGGGTAGACATCCCCTTAACTCCCAGACTGATTTGAAACCTCTTGTTTATCCTCAATCTGTCAAGATGATTTTCTGGAATGGGGCTGCTGTCATGGGACAGCTGCTTGGAATCACAGGTGAGAGGTTGGGTGGAGGTGGACAGCAAAGGTGGATGAGTAACCCTGAAAAGGGGTCAGCTGGCTTCAGATCAGAGACACTAGTCCTGCTGAACACTCCATTGCACATAATAGACACTTAATAAATATTTGTGCAATTAAACTGGCTATAGAAACAGCATTTCCCAACCAATCTAACACAGGCATGGACTATTAGTATGTCCAATATAATAAAATTACCTGTCATTTAAAGAATCCCTATCTAATAGTAAATTGAAGGTCAAAGAGATGAACATTTTGAAGGTACTCCTTTCTAAAATCCAAGCACAATTTGATTGCATTTGTATCTGGTTAAGGTCTAGGCTTTTATTTTCTAGTTACCCAAGTAGAATAATTCAAATGCAATCACAGGCTGTACAGATTTCTTCCCAAGTTCAGAGCACAATAAACTGCCAAGACTGATCTCAATGACAAAAGTGTAATTGAAAATTTTAGTTGCTGCAAATCCGAATAGTGTTTGCTGTTAAAAGGACAATATATTCTAAAGAGAGGGGGAAAAAAATCACTGGCTGACCACTTCTATTAATATCATTGTATTCTGAAGGCTATGAAGTTTGGGAATTGGGTCATAAAGGAAATTCCACTTTTGTATTATTGTCCAATGTGCTTTTTGATGAGGAAACTCCTTAGGGGAACCAATGGCCATTCAACAATTTGAACAAAAGTAAATTCTGATTTGTCAGGCTCCTGTTGCCTCCTCTTTGATTTTATGAAAAATTTATTTCAAATCAGTGCTTTTTTTCTGTGCAAAAGAAAAGGCTCAATTGATTTATCAATCTGTAAGTATTTATTAGCCACTGACTATGTGCTGAGCACTGAGCTAAGCCCTGGAAATTCAGGTTCAAAGAAGGAAATAATCTCATCTCATTAAGAATTTACATTCTAATGAGGGAGACAACAAGTAGATAGGAAATATGTTGTGGTTGCTTGTCTTTTGCCCTCAAAGAGGTGATGCCAAGACATGCAAGTAATTTAAGTGAGGAAAGACTGTGCAAAGTTACCAGCCTCTTCTCAACAATCATATAGATCCAGTGGCAAGATAGAGAGCAGGATGATTGGAGATGGCCCTGGATACAATAGAAAACCTAGTCTTAATCACTGAATGGTCGTTACCTCAGTGAAACTAAGAACTGTTAAGGGATATTCATACAATATAACTATAACATAAATATAAAAATAAAAGTAAATATATACAGACCCTTCCACATCATGGTTTCCAAATGTTGCAAGTAGATAAAATAATTAAATGGGATTATTTTCTGTAAACTATAAATGATACATGAAGGTTATCAGATGACACAGAATAAAGTTTAGACACTCAGAAATGCATAATGTCTTGTATAATGTTTGCATAGTTTCTCTTTTAACTCATAATAATTTGAACTTCTTTTCTGTTATAAAGGTAGAGATAAATCATTTACATGAATTTTCTAGATTGTGGGGGGGGCACTGTGCCCCTAATTCTGTTATGTGGAAGGAATACCTGTACTAAGTAGATAAAGTGCATCAAATGTTGGAGGGAAGGAGTAGGACATGTTTCATCAAGAATATGGTGCTTGATTTGATTCTAAAAGGAAGAAAGGAACTCCAAGTAGGAGATAAAGAAGGAATTCATTACAGGCTTCTGGAAAGACCACAATAGGGGTTAAAAGATGAGATATCATTTGGGAGGAAGTGAGAAGATCAGTGTGGAATTAGAGTCATGTTCAATGAGCCTGGAAGATAATTTGGGGTCTGATTAAGATAGCTTTCAGGGTTTGATGAAAACAGAATGGAGCATGAGGATGCATATGTATGGTAACTCTATCTATCTATCTATCTATCTATCTATCTATCTATCTATCTATCTATAATATGGAGATGTGTAATTGAGAAAATACCATTTCTGTATCCTTGTTCAACAATATGCAAAATCTATAGCCTCAATTCCTTTGAGCCAGTCACTTCCAGACTAAATTGTTGTCAACACAAATGAATAAAAACCTTATTATTATTATTATTATTATTATTATTATCATTATCATTATTATTACTAGTTATTGCTCCATTCACAGTCAACCCAAATGCCCTTATACTTTCTGAAAGCCCTACTGTTTGGGAAACTTGAGACTCTCTGGTGTGTTGAAATAATCAGAGTACCTTTGTGGCAGACCTAATTCAATAGTATTGTACTTCAGAAAGATAAACATGCAAATCAATTGTGGGATGTGATCTGTCCCGAGTCTACATGACTTTTCCTGGTTCAGAAATTAAAGAGCTAATATGTCAAGCAATAGAAACTCAATTTCCAAAAGCAGCATCTGTTATGAGGCAAAAGCTGTTTCCCTCACTTCCCTCACCCATGGATAGTGAACCAACCATTGGAAAGTGGTCATATTTAATATGCATACTTTGTTCCACCATCTCCACTCTAATAAATTTGTAGGACATCTTACCTAACTAAATCATTAGACTAAGC
This sequence comes from Macrotis lagotis, assembly GCF_037893015.1. NCBI lineage: Eukaryota > Metazoa > Chordata > Mammalia > Peramelemorphia > Peramelidae > Macrotis > Macrotis lagotis. Next base: position 890,183,928 of record NC_133658.1, read on the forward strand.
ATGAAGTCAATTATAAATGCACAAAATAGAGTAGTTCTAGGTACATAAAATGTAAGCCTATTTCTTCATCTATGTTAATAGGTTTTAAATAGGGAAAGTGATGGAAGATGAAGACTAGACTCACTAGAAATTAAAATGAGGTGATTGAGCTTTTCATTGTATTTGAGGTCAATGTACAATAAATGATTGATGGGGACAAGTATCAGAGACTAAATCCCTTTTGTAGGGACATTAAGTAAAGGCCTTCTAACTTCTAAAGATTTTATTTAATGATATTTCATGATTAGGTACTCCATCAAGTCATGTTACCAAGAAAATACTTATTTCCAGCTATTTAATTACATTAAAATCCTACTGGATTAAGTCAACATCCTTTCTGGTTTGTGCAACCCACAGAGCTAGCTATCCATGTTGTTGCCTAATCTTGAACATTCGTGACTATTATTTGAGCCCAGTCCAGTCCAGTCAATTATTTGTGTTCATGTAAATGACTCATTCTTGGGACCAGTCATGTTGTTTCTCCCTACCCCCTTCCCCCAGCAGTTTTCCTAAATACGTCTCCCACCTTTCCAGCTGGTGCAAGCTCAGAGAATGCAAATTCATTTAAATACTAGCCCAAATTAAACACAATTAGGAAGGTTAGTTTGTTGCTGAAATTCATATGATGCATGACAAAACTCAGGCATTTATAAATATAATTATCTTTAATTTTGGATTTTCTATAGCCTTTCTCTCCCACACTGGTGTGCTAGGAGTTGACTCTATGCTGTTTTTTCTTTGAGAGTTTAATTCTGAAGATTTAGACCAGAGAAGTGGTGACTAGGCTGAGCTGGGATTTGATTTCTCATGACTTTCACATCACCTGCAAGATTCACTTCCATCGTTTGAAGCAGCATTTTCAACAATATTCATTTACAAAACAACCACCATGGACATACAATACAGAGACTGTGTAAGATATCTTACAAAAATAATAGAAGAAGGTAGTTATTGAATTGACATCCTGTTCATAAGATATCAGAGTAAATAGGTGATTGAAGAATATTCATATCATATTGAGACATGTCGAATCGTGTGGATATAAACTGCATCAAATTCCAGAGTGTGCTATTCAAGGGCCTCCATTATCGATAAGCATGCCACCTTTCAAAACCAGCATGGCAGAGTGAAGAGATGAACATATTTACATGTGGTCACATCCTACATATTCCAGTGATTCTGAACCATTGTAGATCATTATCCAAAGACCATTCCTCAGCCCCCATTACTTGATACTTTATTCCCATAACCTTAAACATCTAAGCCAAGGTCCCATCCAAACATTAATCACTCCTTCCACTGTATCCTCGGGCATGCTTCTAAAGACTATATACTTCCCTTTCTCCTAATTTTTTCCTCTTCCATTCTTTCCTTCTTCAGACAATCACATGAGGCTTACCCCTGATGAAACAGCCTTGTTGGCCACTGTTTCCTTGCTTTGTCTCAGCTCACCAATCTGGAGGTTCTCCTCCTACCTGCATTAGTCAGCAAACTTTCCTATTTTGAGTTTCATCAATCTATATCTACATCTCCATCAAAATCTTGGTAACTTCTGTTCATTTTCCTTCCTTACTCTACAAATGCAGTACCTACCTCATTTTTTGTCTCCTCCCCAACTTCTGCTTTTAAACTAGCAGATTGCTGTATATTGGGTGTCCCTCAAATGCTCTAAACACTGAATTCCTCAGCCTAATACATCTAATGATCTATTCCTCCATCCTACCTGTCACATACAATTATGAACATAACTTCAATCATACCAAAATCTATAAATATATCATCTCTGTGTTCAAGCATTTCAAGTCCCCTATTCTGATCATCATCTATTGACTTTCTTCTTTTCTTTCAGATTTTCCTCACCAAACCCTTAGATTTGTTTGACACTTGGAACTCCAATCCCCCAATCTCTTGGTTCTCTCCCTGCACTAACAACTTTCTCTTCTTCCCATCTTAACCCGTTGGTTAACAGTGTCCTGTTTTCTTGTGTCTCTTGGTCTCCTTATCATATTTCTGATTAAGCGTTGCTGAGTTTTAATTTTAAATCATTCTCACAAACTGCCACTTTTAGTTTTACATGTATAACATTCAATAAGATAGACAAAAATCTCACCATCATTTTGACTAGGTTCACTACAAATTTATAATACAAAACATCAATTGCATCATATCTGTTGCTGTTCAATCCTTCTATACTTCCCTTTTGGAGTCATTATCCCACTCACCATGGTGACTCTTCCAAATTTTTCATGCCTCCTCAAACTTCCATGGCTCCCCATCCTTCAGTCCTTGCATCACACTTTACATAAAAGAATGAGGTCATTTACAGGGAGCTCTCTTTTTCTTCCCTCTCCTTTATCTCTTATCTTTTGCCATCTTCTCCTCCTTTACTCACTTCTCACACAAAGATGTTGCCTTTTTTTTTTAAAAGTTTTTGCAAGACAATGGGGTTAAGTGGCTTGCCCAAGGCCACACAGCTAGGTAATCATTATGCATCTGAGGCCGGATTTGAACTCAGGTACTCCTGATTCCAGGGCCTGTGCTCTTATCCACTGTGCCACCTAGCTGCCCCCATGCCTTTCTTCTTAGGCAAATAACTACTGGAGTGAGTGATCCCATTGCATCTTTTCTCCTCTAACAGATTGACCCTTCTCTTATTTCTCCTCTTTCACTTTTCTTCAGTCTCTGTCTACTGCCTTTTTACTCCTTCCTACAAGACATTCTAATGTCTCTCTTCCATCCTCAAAAAGTCCTTATTTCATCCTTTTATACACTTTAATTATTATGTTATATTTTTCTCTTCTTTGTGACTAAACTAATTGAAAAGATTGTCTCAAATAGATGCCTACACCTTCTCTCCTTTTAATCCTTTGTAATATGGTTTTTGATCATATTTTCCCACCAAAACTGCTCTCTTCAAAGTTACCAATGATTTTTTTTTATTTGAAAAATTTTATTTCTCAATCCTCATTCTTCTTTTCCTCTCTATAATCTTTGGTACTTTGCTTTGATACATTCTTCTCTCTAGGTTTTCATGACACTACACTCACTTGAGTCCAATCTTACCTATTTGTTTGTTCCTTCTTAGCCTCTTTTGCTGGATCCTTATTCATGTCATGTCTTCTAATTATAGGTGGCTGACAGGACTCTATTACTGGGTTCTCTTCTCCTTCTGTTTTACTTAATTGGTGATGTCACTGATTCCTTTCTAAACAGTTCTCATGGATTTCATTACCCACTCTATACTAATGATTCTCGACCCTACCTATACTGTTCTAACTTCTCCTCTAACCTCTAGTACTACATTTCCAACTACTTTTCAATATATCCAAAACCAAATTGATTATATCTCCCCCAAAATCTCCCCATTCCAAGCTTCTCTTTTGATGATGATGATGATGCTGTTTGTCCTTCATTCTCTAAAATGACCATGTCATCAGAAAGGAGATATCATGACATGCACATGAATTGGATTTGAGTGAGGGTGTGCTGTGCTAAATCATAAGCCTCAACTTTATTCTCTGGAGCCATATGGATCCAGTGGTCAGATATGAATCACAATGACTGGAGATGGTCCTGGGTGTGAAACAATCAGGTTTAAGTGACTTGTCCAAGGTCACACAACTGATAATGTTCTGCCCATTGCACCAATAAACTTCTAGTCCCCAAGCTTATATATTAGGTATTATAACTGAGTCTTTACTATCTTTCATCCTTCTCATACCATATCCAAACTGCAGTCAAAGCCTGCTAATTTAGATTAGTGACATCTCTGTTATATACCTACCTTTCTCTTCAACTACTGTTCCCACTCTTGTGTAGTCCCCTGGATTATTATAACAGATTGATTCATGTTCTATCTGTCTCAAGTCTTTTCCTATTTCAATTCTCATCCATCCAACTGCCAAAGTGATTTTTCTTAAAGGACTTGTACAATCATGTCTCCCTATCCCCACTCAATAAATTCCAGTAGGTACCTATTACCTCCAGAATCAAATATAAAACTCTACCTTTCCAGTTTTTTTATACATTATTCCCTGTCATTTACTCTTTTTTGAATCATCTAATATTTTATTTTTCCCAATTTCATGCTAAAACAATTTTAACAGTTAATTTTAAAAATTTTGAGCTTCAAATTCTCTCCCTTCTTCCATCCCATCACCTCTCCCCCAGAAGGAAAGTAATTTGATAATTTATATATATATATATATATATATATATATATATATATATATATACATGAATATATTCATGTAAAACATATTTCCATATCAGTTATGTTGTAAAAGAAAACAGTCAAACAGTCTGTCATTTACTCCTTGATCCAGGGACACTTGCCTTCTTGCCATTCACAAAAAATTTACTCCATTTTTCAGGCTTCAAGCACTTTGTCTGATTGTCTCCTAGTCTTGGAATACTCTCCTGTCTCATGTTTATTCCTGGGGTTCCCTGATTTTTTCTTTCAAGACTTCCAACAAAATCACATCTTTTAGGAAATCTTTCCAAACCTCTCAATTCTAATTCCATCTCTCTGCTAATTATATTATATTTATCCTGCATATAGTTTATTTCTGTATATTTATTTGTTTATTGACTTTTCATTATTTTGTTAGCCTCTTGAAGGCATGTCCTTTCTCATCTTTTTGGTATCTCTAGTGTTTATTATATTGTCTGCCACTTAATAGGTATTTATTGATTGACTGGCTAGATGTAGAGTTCAAAGAACTGAATTCATCTTCTGTCCTTGATACCACTTGATGCTGGGAATCACACTCAATACAACATATACAATTATGCCTACACACTTTAGTTAAAAACAAAAGTTCCCACATTTCCCCCAGTGTGGAAATTAGGAGAAAATTAAGTAATCGTCATTATATGATATTTTATTTCTTCCATAGTCAGATGACTGTTAATTATGCTCCATGATTTCCCTATGGAAAGAAAAGATAAAAGGACATAAATAATTTTTCTCTATTTCCCAGATTGTTGGAGAGAAGGAAATGCTCCTAAACAAAACAAAAGACATATTTCATTGTGAAAAATGAGAGATTAGATGGAGGAAATGAGATGACCTTTACCTAAAGGTTGGAGACTGGAAGAGGGTAATACAAATGAGAGAGTAGGAAAAGAATAGAGACTGAGTCTCAATATCTTATCCAGGCTGAAAGTGTGAAGATTATTCTTGGATCCAATCCTACAACTGATTAGCATGGGAGTTTTGATTGGTTTTATTTCTGACCTGAATTTGTTCACTTCTCCTCAGGCAACCTAGTGGTCCTCTTCTCCCAGAAACTATACGTATTTTTTTCCTAGACTCAGTCCACTTTCACTCAGAATTCCTAAAAACAAGAGTTCTCTCACCTTCAGTCACTGTAGTAGCAGGCTTTTAAGGTATATGCCATCCTGGCCAGAGCAAGTTGGGTAGAATAGCTAAGAAATTCTTGAAGAATTGAATGCCCTATGCTCTGAAGAGGGGAAAAAAGTGCTTCTCCTCCAAAGAATGATAGAAAAGCCACAAAACCTACAAGATGAGAGATCACTTAGAAAGGAGATCACATCTCCAGAGCAAGATGAAAAGAGTATAGCATTTAGTCCTCAGAGAGGCATTTTTCCATATGATCACAACAAGGGAAAGGATCATTCATTCATAACATAATTGAAGAACCTTCCAAGGCTTATCCAAAAAAGATGAAAACTTCACTTCTAGGGCTATTCATGAGCACAAATGACACTTCCAGAAGGGGCCTAAAATACATTGTTCATGATAATGATGTCTTGGGAAGGCAAATGAATTCCTTAGGGACACGAGTTGAGTTTTACTCAGTTATACATTGAAGATAAGGGTTAGGGGCAGCTAGATAGTACAGTAGATGGAATACCAGCCCTAGAGTCAGGATTAACTGAGTTCAAATCCAACCTCTGACACTTAATAATTGCCAAGCTGTGTGACCTTGGGCAAGTCACTCAACCTCAAACCAAAATAAAAAGATAAGGGCTAAAGAAGACAAAAAAAGATAAGGGAACCTTTAACAAACCTAGTTATGAATGGAAAAATCTGAAAATGGGCCTCAGTCTTCTGGACTCATGGTTTAAGATTCCTGACCAGACTGGGGAGGGGTATATTCTAGGAACATCACTTAACTTTTACCTGCCTTAGTTTTCTCATCTGTAAAAAGTGTATTAAATTAGCACCTACCTCTCTAGGTTGTTGATTTGAAAAATTAAGTGAAATATTTAGAAAATGCTTTGAAAACCTGAAAATTCCTTATAAATGTTTGCTATTATCAGAATTAATATTAATCTAATAAAACCAGGCAATGATGCATTTGCAAGAACTTTGCAAAACTATTCAAATTGATTTTAAATTAAAAAATAATTAGTATAGAGAAAGGAAAAGGAGTGCTTACCTATATCCCACATTCTACATACTTAGGTGGAGAGAGTTAATATAATGAAGGAAGGATATTAGGAAGGAAACAGGCATTTCCTAAGCACCTCTACAGGCTAGGCTCTGTTCTAAGTGTTTCGCAAATGGTTTCTCATTTGATCATCTTGACAACTCTGGAGAGTTGAGCCTATTATAATCCTTATTTTACAATTGAGGAAACTGAGATAAATAGTGCTTGTGATTTTTATTTGGTCACAGATCTGTGTCTGAGACCGAATTTGATCCTAGGTTTTTCTGAGCTTTAAACTCTTATCTACCAGTTTTCATGTAGTCGTTATAACATAAGAATCCAAGAAAATAGCCTATAATAAAATCCACTGCCTCAGATGCTCGAAGTGTGGACAAAAACGTGAGGAACTATAGGCTCTAATGTAAAAAGGCAAATTTGATCCCTGAGACATGGTTAGAAGTAACCTAATCCTGTTCTATAGTTTTGAATTATATCTCTTATCCAAATAAATAAGAGAGATATAAAGGAATGTGATAGAGTGACAAGAGAGATTAAGGAGGCATATTCTAGGCAAGGAAATCTAGTTATTATAGGGAACTTCAATTCTCTATATCTGTCTTTGTATGCCTCTCTCTGTACCTCATCTCTGTCTTTCTGTCTTTCACTCATTTTCTCTCTTTAATTAATACTTCTTAACTTGACAGTGATAATTTCATCCTTGAAAAAATGGAGAAATGAAGAAGGGGGCATCTAATTCTCTCTCTACATCTCACTTTCTAAATTAGATAGGATGCCAAAGGTAGGAAGGATAGACACCTGGCCAAGAAAGACCTCCCTCTCCACAAGCTTACAATGGATAAGGAAAGGAAATGCAGCCTTCACTCTTGTCATGACAAATATGCCAGTGGAACACTGAAGCCATTCACTTGTTATTCCTCAGCTAGGTCACATAACCAGCTCATCTTCTCCACCCCTCATGCATTTTTCTGTTGCCATCTTTTACTCTCATTCTTTGGTTCCTCACTGGTTATATGTCACCTACTTTCATTCACTGTGTCCCTCTTCTCCGTTACCCTCTGGATGATATTCATTTTTGATTCATTAGAGATTGCTGTATTTCATGCCTCACAGATATATAGTAACACTTCCAAATGTGTTTATTTTCTTTTTAGGAAGATGAATCTTTGTTTCTAGGAGAAGGTTGGGCTCTTCAAAGGAGCTTTGTAATTTCCTGAAGGCAATTCTACCTGCTCTAGTCCTCCTGTTATATCCTGAACCCAGCTACTAGTTCCATTTTTTTGGTTGTTCAATCATTTTACAGTCATGTCCAAATCTTTATGACCTCAATTTGGGATTTTCTTCAGACAAAGAATGCACTTTAGAAATGCTTGCTGACTCACATAGCCATTTTATCTGATAGGGAGTAGTTCATGTATAAAACAAAAATCCTTTTTCCTCTGTTTTACCATAGACTTGTAGTTTAGTTGATGTAGAGGTATCCTGGTGAGAAAACTCCTATATTTACAAATTTACAGCTTACAATATTAAAGCATTTTCTAGGACCTTGGACAACAGTTGCCCAGAGTTGTAGAGTCAGCATGTTTCAGTGGTGAGTCTTAAATGGAGGTTTTATAGACTCAAGTCAGTTTCCTATCTAATGTGTCCAATTGATACCCTAAAAGGACTCTGGATACATGGAGACATGCATATACATGCATACAAGATAATATAAGATGTCCTTAGAGATTTTTCCCTTTAAAACTAAGATTGGGGAGATATAATTTGAGCAAGGAGATACCTGAGCATCCTTTATTCTTAAAATTGGTATCTGACAAATGTCATTATTATCCCTAGTCATCTCAAGTTTGGGCTTAATGGTTTTAGTAAATTTCAACTATTATGTACTCTGGAACTTGAGATATCACATATATGATAGTATTATTATTATTATATTGTTATTATTCTAGGGGTGGCACTATGGAGGACAAATTAGATTTGATATAGGAAATTCCATATTTAGTTCTTTTGTGAACTTGTCTGGATCTCTGGGACTCAGTTTCCTCAGCTTATTGCAAAAAAGTACATAGGACTGGGTAATAATATAATTTTGAAACGAGAGGTGATATTTCACTGGTATAGTGAGATCAATTCTGGTTGATACTGGGTGAGTGTATGACTCACCATATGCAAGCTAGTTTGAAGAATTCCTCTTATTCTACTTCTTAGGTATTTCTTCTGGAATCTTATAGGAGAGTGTCTCCACTTCATTGGGTTTTATTTACCACAGGTTTGCTTAAATCTTAATTATTCTCCAGATGAATCCAAGACACATTCTTCAAATGTATCTGAGGATCATTAGGAGATTTGCTAACATCTCCTGTATGAGGCTGAACATGGTGAATAAATTTTACCTGGCTGTCTATTTGGCTCCTTAGAACACAGATCATTTATTTGAGAAGAAAAACCAACGGCAACCGACATCAAGGCAGACATTTGAATTTATGACCTAATGAACTGATTCACGGAGAGGAATCAGAGATGTTGCAAAACAATTTGGCATGACTTTTATGGGCTTTTAAAGTATGACATACTTGAAGGTAAAAAAAATGAAAGAAAAGAATCCATCCCTCCTTCTGTCCTCACACATTGCTAAGTATTAAGCTACAGGGTTACAGGTAATACAACTACAAATTAAATGGACTAAGTGAGCAAATGGATGGTTGGGTTTGTTTATGATTTTGTTCTGAATCTTAAACAGGATCCATAAGTAATTAGCTTTATATTCAGAAATGTTTTCTATGTGTATGTAGTTGTCTTTTCTTCCCCTGTTTTGGCTTTTAAGACATCAAGGAATGGGAGACAGTGGAGACTTACTCATACCAACAAAGTTAAAACTTTGGACCAAACAAATAAGGGAAAAAAACTGTTAATTATTATTCATTACCATTAGTCCAGAGTCAGAAATTGACTTTAATCTGTGAATCTATATGGAGAAAGTTATTCTCCAGGTTATTCTAACATAAATTTTTGATTATAGAAGTTTTTATTCTTAACTTGGATAACATTTGATTAGCATAAGTGATGGTGACTGAGGAGTGTTAGCATAGGATATATTGGGAAGTCTTATCATAAACTTAGAGGTACTATGATATCTAAACTAGGTCACCAGACCTGTAATAAGAAGAACTGCAAGTTAGGTGGGGCAGTGGATAGATCACCTACCTGTAGTCAGGAAGACCTGAGTTTTAATCTGACCTCAGATCCTTAATACTTACTTAGCTCTGTGACCTTGGGCAAATCTCTTAACCCAGTTGCCTTGTAAAAATAAAAAAAAAAGAAAGAAGAAAGAAAGAAAGAAAGAGAGAGAGAGAGAGAGAGAGAGAGAGAGAGAGAGAGAGAGAGAAAGGGAGGAAGGAAGGAAGGAAGGAAGGAAGGAAGGAAGGAAGGAAGGAAGGAAGGAACAAAGAAACAAAGAAACAAAGAAAGAAACAAAGAAAGACCTGCATTCCAAACTGACTTCAGTCACTTTGTGAGCTGTGTGACCTTGGAAAAGTCATGTCACTTCTGGTCTCCAAATTTCCTTCTATTGTAAAGAGAGAAAGAAAAAAAAAGAGAAGGACAATTAGGCAGACAGACAGAACTTCTAGAATCAGTCATTTCAATCTTCATTCTAGCTCTAAATCTATGATCTTATGAAATCCTCACAGACACTTTTTATTGAAGTCTTTTTTTATAACATCATGTTAATGTATGCATATAAAATGAGGAATGAACTAAATTTTAAGTCAATCATAATTCAAATAATCATTTGTGATGTTTTAGAAATGACACTGCTAAAAAATCATTATTAAGCATTTATATCTTGAACAAGGAAGACTTTAGGTGGACAACTAGTGTTTTCAACATTGCTGCCAATGGAAAGCAGAAGAGAACGAAAGAAGAAAACTGTAGATTAAGGATGAGAACAACTTAAGAGAGCATTTTCATTTTCTGGGTTCTTTAGGCCTCACTTGGTGACTCTTTTGTGCTTCTCAGTGTTCAGTAAAAGACCACGATTCCCCCTATGAAGTCAAGTCAACTTAAGCTATTGACCTGGGTTATTGACGTTTCTATTTATTCTTTTTTCTTTCTAAGTGAAGGGAGTGAAGTCACCGATCTTGGTAGGTTTGAAAGGTAAGGGGGAAAGAGCCAAAGAAATATAGAAATTGGAGTCCAGTCAAACAGTGATACTCCCAGGAGTAAGGAACAACATTTGTAAGAGACCTTCTGGACCCCATCCTAGCACTAACTGAGACAAGGCATTTGGCCTTCTTTGTTTGGGAACTTAGTGATTCTAATGCTATGTAGGAAATGAAAAATTGTTGAATCTACTTTTCTTAACAAGATTAAAATGGTATATCAAAGAGCATGCCTCCTGAGATGGCATGGGACAGGGAATATTTGTCCTTTCTTCTTGCTATATCTTTGGAGCAAATATTCCTTTTCAAAAGTTTTTTTTTTCCCCTTTTTTAGCATAGTAATATCTGAGAGTGGAATTTACACTTCTGGATTTAATAGACAAGAATGTTATGTTCTTGCTTAGGAATAGAATACAACCAGTAAGGAATGGTTAAAAATACCTACATATGTGTGTATTTATATGTATAATCATGTATATGTGTGTATCTGTGTGTGCATTGTGTGTGTGTGTTTCAACCCTAAATCAAAGAGGTTTTAAGACATCAAGGAATGGGAGAAGGTGATTTATCCATGCCAACAAATCAGGTATTAGAGTATTAACTCTGGGAGGGAAAAACAGTAGTGAAAACTGGGAATTAAATGAAATCAAAATGAAAAGAACTAACAAAAATTCTATTCCACAATCATTAATTGAATATTTATAATATACCAGATCCTGGAGATACAAAGACAAGAATAAAACTCCCTGTCCTTCAATAAATTATATTCCTGGGGGAAATAACATTTTAACTGATAAATAGAGGAAGGTAAATGCAAAATAATTTCAGCAGTAATTGAAGGTAATGAGAGCTCTGACAAATAAAGGTATTTCAAGAGGCAGAGTTGAGGAAGGAGAACACTAGAGGCATTGTGAATGGGCTTTATGAGTCAAACAGAGGATGTTGTATTCAAGAGACAAACAGCTCAATGCTTCTTGCAAACTGAAGGAACATGATTATATTTCTGCTTTAGGAGAACAGAATGTAGACAGAAGAAGCTAGAAGTGTAAGAACTAATTGTAAGAAAATGTTTTCCTGAAGTCAAAACTAAATAGGCCTGGGGGGTGGGGCAACTAGGTGGCACAGTGGATAGACCTCAGACATATAATAATTGCCCAGCTGTGTGACCTTGGGCAAGTCACTTAACCTCAATGCTGTAAATTTAAAAAAAACACAACTAAAAACTAAATAGGCTTGTTTGCAACTTATGCTGAATACTCCTGCTTCTTCTCTCTGTGGTGAAATGGAACAATCTAGTCCCTCTTCTGCATAACAACTCTTGAAATACTTAACTACAGCTTTGAGGTAAATTGTAACTTCTTCATTTGAAGCAACCTGACCCCCTCAACATACCATTCATTTAAAACCCTAATTCATGGCCTTTTGGTTCTAGTTTAGTCATAAATTTACTTTCATGCTTCTCTATCAACAAAATATTTGTTTTCATTTTGAAACTTTTCCTGTTCAACCCAGATGAAAGCAGAGTCCAAAAGATCTCCTCTTCTTTCCATGTCACCTCTTTATTTGAATAGCCTTCACTAAGGTGCCCTAATTTCTAGAACTGATGTTTTCTTCCCTTATCTACCCTATTTCTTCCTAGGGTATCCCCTTTCCTTGGCAAACTTGCCTTTCTTTCTTGTTTTCTTGCTTGCTTCTCTCCCTCTTTCTTTCTTTCTTTCTTTCTTTCTTTCTTTCTTTCTTTCTTTCTTTCTTTCTTTCTTTCTTTTTTCAGGCTTTTTCTTTCTTTCTTTCTTTCTTTCTTTCTTTCTTTCTTCCTTTCTTTCTTTTTCATTACCAAATTACATAGTTTGACTCTCACTTTTCATCACCAATTCTTGCAAAGAGTGGAAGTACAAAAGAAAAAAATCCCTTTCCCCTCTCTCTTTTAGAATGCAAACACTAGACTATCTTTAATCTTCTGTAAATTGTTCAAATATGCTTGTCTTTTTTTGAGTTGCTTTTATCCGATACTTTTGCCTTTTAATGACTGTTGTATTCTGGTTTTCTCAATATGAATTCATGGAAGTCATTACTTTTGTTAAAATTTCATTTGATTCTAGATTATAAAGCTTGGTATCTAGAATGTGGTAAATATGTGTACTGATGAGTATATTTCAATATAATTGGTTTCCTCTAAAATCCTATGTATTTTATACTTTCAAAAAAACTGGTTCTGGGGGAAGAGCCAAGATGGCAGAGCAAAGGCAGGAACTCTGGAGAGCTCTTCCCCAAACTAATCCAAATATCTTTAAATAATTATTCTAACCAAATTCTAGAGTGACAGACCCATAAAAAGAACAATTTTCCAATCAAGAGAACTTGGAAGATCTGCAGGAAGAATCTGTTATACTGAGGTTAGAAAGGTCCTGCAGTGCAATCTAGGCATGCTGGAACAAATTGGTTTCAGCAATCCAGGAACAGGATGAGAGGATCCCTGGTGGAAGTGGCACTTTCCACACCTCTCAGACCAAGAATTGCCTAGAACAATTGGGAAGATCAGCAGGAAAACTGCTGCACCAGTATGAGAATAGTCCAGTACAGTGAGATTTCAGTGCAGACCTGGCCCCAGGAGATCAGGAGCAGGCTAGGGGAGCTCCCCTGTCAGGGAGCCACCAGGCAGCTACTTCCTGAGTGCTCATCCCATAGAAGGTAAGGGCATGGGGGAGATTGTGGGGTTCTCGTTGGTATCCATGGGGCAAGACTCTTGTTTTGCCCAGACTCAGATGTGAGTTTTAATCTGAGACTCCAGTCTCAGGAAAAGGAGCAGAGACTCAACAGAACTTTCTGCATTTGGTAGAATAGGGATTCTCCAGCATGGAAAGGAGTGCTTGTGGTCATCCACAGATCAGAGTATAGACCAGGAAAGCAGTTATAACCTCTCACAAGACCTTAAAGGATTTGAGAATCCTCCCTGGGGAGGGGGTAATCCTGAAAACAGCTTCAAAAATCTTCAAAGACTTGGGATATAGTGTCTCCTCTGCCCTTGAAGCAGAATCCCACTTTAACAAAGAGTTAAAATCAAATCATAGACTGGAGAAATGAGTAAACAGCAGAAGAAAAAATCTGATCACAAACAATTACTTTGTTCCTATGGAAGATCAAAATACACACTCAGAAGAAAATATTAAAGTCAAAGCTTCTGCATCCAAAGCCTCCAAGAAAAATGTGAATGGTTTCAAAAAAAGAACTCAAAAAAGATTTTGAAAACCAAATATAGAGAGGAAAAAATTGGAAGAGAAATGAAAGTAATGTGAAAAAATCATGAAAACTGAATCATCAGCTTGGTGAAGAAGATAAAAAAAAGAATAATGGAGAGGTTAGCATCTTAAAAACCAGTTTGGATCAAATTCATAAAAGCAGTCCAAAAGATCAATGAGGGAGAATAATTCTTTAACAAACAGAATTGACAAAATGGAAGAGTAGATATAAAAGCACTCTGAAGAAAATAATTTCTTGATATATAGAATGGAGCTAAGGGGGATGCTGGTGATTTTGTGAGAAATCAAGGAACAGGAAAACAAAACCAAAAGATTGAAAAACTAGAAGAAAATGTGAAATATCTCATTGGAAAAAACAAGTGACCTGGAAAAACAGATCCAGGAAAAATAATATTGGACTATCTGAAAGCCAGAACAAAAAAAGAGTCCTTGACATCATTTTTCAAGAAATTATCCAAAAGGGTCAGCTAGGTGGTGCAGTGGATAGAGCACTGGCCCTGGAGTCAGCAGGACCTGAGTTCACATCCAGCCTCAGACACCTAACTCTATGACCTTGGGCAAGTCACTTAAAACATTGCTATGTAAAAAGAAAAAGAAAAAGAAAAAAAAATATCCAGGAAAATTGCCTTGATATCCTAGAAGCAGAGGGCAAAATAAAAACTGAAAGAATGTATGGATCACTTCCTGAAAGAGACCACAAAGTGAAGATTCTCAGGAACAAGATAGACAAATTTCAGAACTCAGTCCCAAGTCAAGGAGAAAAATTGCAAGAAGTAAGAAAGAAATGATTCAAATATCATGCAGCCACAGTCAGGATAACACAAGATTTACAAGTTTCTATATTAAGGGATCATAGGACTTGGAATATGATATGCCAGAAGGTAAAGGAGCTTGGATTACAATTAAGAATCAGCTACCAGCAAAACTGAACATCCTATAATACAGGGGGGAAAAGTTGGACATTCAATGACATAGGGGACTTTCAGATTTTCCTAATGAAGTGACCAGAATTGAACATAAAATTGCATCTTCAAATACAAGCCTCAAGTGAAGCATAAAAATGGTAAATAAGAAAGGCAAATCATAAGGGACTTGTTGTCTAACTGCTTATATTCTTGCATGGGAAGATGATACTGATAACTCATAAGAACTCTCTCATTTATTAGGGCAGTTACAAAGGGCATATATTGACAAGGCACAGGTAGGAGTTTAATGTAAGGAGTATAATATATTAAAAGATGCAATTAATGAGGGAGAAAGGAATCTATGGTGAAAAGGTAACGGAGAGGTAGGATGGGATAAGTTATTTTCTATAAAAGAGGCAAGAAAAAGCTTTTGCAGTGGAATTGAATAGGAGAAAGGTGGGGAGTGTGAGTGAAGCTTACTCTCATTGGAAGTGGCTCAGAGAAGGAATAACATAAACATTCAGTTTGATATAGAAATCTATCTTACCCTAGAGGAAAATAGAAGAGGAAAGAGATGGAAGAAAGAGGAAAGTGGTGGTATAGGTAATAGAAAGGAGGGAAGATCATGGGATGGGGTAGTCAGATACAATACACTTTTGAGGAAGGACAGGGTGAAAAGAGAGAGAGAGAGAATAGAATAAATGGGGGGAGGGAAATACAACTAGCAGTAGCACCTGTGGGAATAATATATAGAATAATATATTGAAACAAGTTTCTTTAATAAAGACCTCATTTCTTAAACATAGAGAATTGAGTTGAATTTATAAAAAATAAGAACCAGGGGTAGCTAGGTACATCAGTAGATAGAGCAGCAGCTCTGCAGTCAGGAGGACCTGCCTTCAAATATGGCCTTAGACATTTAATAATTACCTAGCTGTGTGACCTTGGGCAAATCACTTAACCCCATTGCTTTGCAAAAAGAAAAAGAAAAATAAGAGCCATTTCTAAAATGATAAGTGATCAAGAGATATGAGGTTATCATTGCAATCTATTTAAGTTATTTTTAAAAATGTTCTACCTCACTATAGATAGGAGATAAGTTAGTTGGAACAATTCTGAAGAACTACCTTATACCTTCAGAAGGTGAAAATGCCAAGTATTGGAAGGGATAAAGGAAAATTGAGACACTGATGGACTGTTGAAGGCATTGTGAAATCATTCAATAATTCTCTAGAGCACTTTGAAATTATGATCAAAGGTTTATAAAACCATGCCTGCCCTTTGGTCTAGTAATGCCACTGCTAGGTCTAGATTTCAGAAGAAATGAATTATGGGAAGAAAAGAATATATATATATATATATATATATATATATATATATATATATATATATATATATATGTTCTTTTCAGGTGGTGGGGGCTGGAGATTGAGGAGATGTCTAGCAATTGAGGAATGATTGAACAAATTGTGGCATGTGATTGAGATAAAATGCTGTTATTATGTGAAATGATGAACAGGATGTTCTCAGTAAAAGACTTACATAAGCAGATGCAAAATGGGAAATGTACCATATACAAAATAACAACAATATTTCAGGATGATCAGCCGTGAATGACCTAGCTTTTCTTAGTAATGCTATGACCTAAAGGAAATCTGAAGGACTAATGATAAGGAATACTATCCATCCCAAATATAGAGCTGATGGTGTCTGAATGCAGACTGAAGCATACTTTCATTCTCACTTTTCCCCCCTTTATTTTTTCTTGAGTTTTTTTGTTTTTTGTGGAGGGAGGGGGGTTTATGTTTTCATTTTCCAATATGACTATTATAGTAATTGTAGTGATGTTTTTCATAACTACACATTTTTAATCCATACCCAGTAACTTGCTTTCTCAATGAGGGGGAATGGGGTGGAAGGAAGGGAGAGAATTTGGAGCTAAAACTTTTGGAAATAAATGCTAAAATTTGTGTTTGCATGTAGCTGGCAGGGCGGAATAAACATAAAAAAAATAAAAACATAATTCCAAGAAGAAGTCTTTACCATAGTCCTGAAGAATTCATGGTACAGAAAAGGTTAAGAACCCATGTTCTTATTATGCTTACTTTTTCAAATTGTTAAATTGTATTTCTTATCCTTTGGGGCATATTCTATTCTTGTTTTTTCCTTTTCTTTACTGAACTTTGTTTTGCTTTGTTTTGTGTGTGTGTGTGTGTGTGTGTGTGTGTGTGTGTGTGTGTCTGATTCCTTTTTTTTTTAAGATTTTTGCAAGGCAAGTGGGGTTAAGTGGTTTGCTAGGTAGTTATTAAGTATCTGAGTCCAGAGTTGAACCCATGTACTCCTGACTCCAGGGCTGGTGCTCTATCCATTGCACCACCTAGCCCCCCCCCCCCGTTTGTGTGTGTGTTTGTGTGTGTGTGTGTGTGTGTGTGTGTGTGTGTGTGTGTGTGTGTGTGTGATTCTGGATGGGAATTTCTTAATAAACGATCTATCTTTTTCTAGTGCTTTAGAACATATTTCCTTTGATCTGATTCCCTCAATTATTAATGTTATAAACGAGATTTTCCCTCTGCTAGTGACTGATGGAGGGTCTATCAATTTGTACTTTTCCCTCTGGTTTATTCACTTCCAGACAATTTCCCTCTATGTTTGCTTGAAATATGGTATCTAGGCTTTTGTTGTTGTTACTGTCATTTTATCATGTTCATCTAGGAAGATAATAATTCTTAGATCATCTCTTCATACCCTATTGTCCCAGGTCTGATGTTTTAATCTAAGGTAGCTTATGCAATCAATTTCTTGTCTTTTTTCCCTTGTGACATTTTTTTATGATTTCATTTTCAGTTGTTTCCTCCATTTTTTTCCAGTTGTCCATGACTTTACTTAATTTTCTCTGTTTCTGTTGTCATCTATTATAATTCTATCAAATTTTAAATAAGTAACTGTAATTTTATCTCTTTTCCTTCAATTTTTTATTAGATTTTAGACTAACACTGCCCTAAATGGACCCTCTCAACAAAAGCCTAGATCAATAATCTCATCCCTTTTCACAAACTAATGTAACCTCACCTCAATAGTGATCTAAACAGCTGAAATTTCAGGAGTTAAACATTCACAGGGGGGGGGGAAAGATCTAATATAAGGAAGAAATACTTTGATAAAATAATATCATTGTAGAAAACTCCAGAAGAAGATACTATTTCAGCATTTAATTTTAATGTCATAAAAAGGAATATAATGACTAAAGGAACCTTTGGAGTGGCTGATCTCTAACCACTGCCACATGGACTGCAATATTTGGGAGACTAAAATAAGATGAAAGGCAGAGACACTTAAAAGGGGAAGGGAGGTAAATTCTGGATGTTAGAATAAGTCATCTTTTATGTCTGCCATCTGAATAGCTATGTGGATCTGAGGTGTAGGTCTGGGATAGGAAGATAGCAGATAGGTAGAATGCAGGATAGAGGAGAGATATAATAATGAGGGAGAAGTAGATAGATGAACAGGAAGCCAAGCTTGAATGAAAAGCTGATATTGTTGACCTTAACTATTTTACTCTGGACTGTTGGAAACTAGCAGAAAGTATATTTTGATAAAATGATATGCACAGTTTAGTGGTTTTGTCCATATTTCCAAATTTTATAGCAGCTAATCTGATAAAAATCTAGGAGTTTTAGTGGACTAAAAGCTCTATATGAGTCAAAGGAGTGAAATGTTGACTCAATATGAGTCAACTGTGAGACAAAAATAATATTGTGATCTTAAACTGCTTTAAAAGTAGCATAGAGGATAGATCGGTTGTATTTTGCTTTAAACAGGATTTCTCTTGAAAATGGTATACAGTTCTGGGTAACACATTCAAGGAATGTGAAAATAGTGAAAAGTCTCCAGATCATGCTTGATGAAAACAAGGTTGAAGGAACTGAAAATTCCTTCTCTGAAGAATAGGCTCAAGTGTAAACCTGATATCCCAGTCTTTGAAAGAAGTTCACATAGAAGAGGGATCAGATTTGGATTTAAACCCAGATCTCTTTTCACTTTATGCCACCACTGGCCAGAAAAAAATCTACAATATGCTGTTTCTCAAAAGAAGAGACTGGATGGCTGCATATTGGGTATGTTATGATGAAGATTCCTTTCACTATTGGTTTAAACTAGATGGCTACTGAGTTTCTTTATAGAGTTCAAAATATAGTGTTCTATTTATATAAGTTAGAAACATATGTTTTAAGATTAACTGCCATTTGAAGATTTCTCTTTTTCAATGTAATGGATAATTTCCAAGTATCTGTTTATGTGCTGTGACAGTCTAAAAAAGCCCTGCATCCCCTTTGGATGGAATTACCAAGTAATATTTCATAAGTTGCTTTAGCAAAATTAGATTGAAATAATTGAAAACAAGAAAGTTGGGGAGTAGGCAGAGTCAAATTTAGAAAATATGATTAAAAATGATAGTTTATGGATGGTTTGGGGGAAGGTAATTATTCCCCAAAGAAGCAGATTATAACTGCCCTGAATGAGCACCTCTCATCTAATGAAGTCTGAATCGGGGGACATTTCTCTCATAGGTGACCCCTCCAAAAGAACTGAGCAATCAGTCTCTATGGAGTTAAGTAGCTACACTTCTGCTGTATGCGGATCATTCTATTTAAATTATCATACATATGTTAAAAGAGCTTCTAAGAAGGAAAGGCAATTAGGATTAATATTTGAAGTCTTGAATCATTTGAAACACGGAAAGGCATGCCAAGTTCCAGAAGAGAAATTATTCTCTTACCTCATTTTATGGCATACTGGATCCCCAGCTTGTGAGGTCATGGGTTCCCTCTCCCCCAAATCATAGGGAATAGGTCCAGCTTGGTGCCTTCCATTCAAGCACCCAGGGACCTCCTGCTTTCCACTTATCAGGGATAGTTATGATCAATTGCCCATGCTACTATTTCCTGAAATGTCTAAGGGATGGGCAAAGACTGATTAGGACTTGGGTAATTTACAACAGAAGAGGAACAAATGGAATAAATGTATTTTGAGGTTTGCCTTAAGAATGGATTCCACAACAATGTAAAGACTAACAGAATGTCTTCTGTGGGGTGTGGGGGGAGGGAAGAAAGAATGGGGGGGGCGGAATTGTAAAATTCAAAACAAATAAAACTCTTTCTAAAAAACATGGATTCCACCATTCACCTATATGCTCTTTTCTTGCACAATATTGGCTGACCTTGTATGGCAACTCACTCATGTTCAAAATTCCTTCCTAAGACTCTTTGGATGAACCTAAATATTCATTTTTAGAGACATCATATTCCATTAACTGTAATAAATATAATAAATAATAAACTGTAAAAATAATAATAAAGAATAGTATTATTTTAAAATAATCTTTTTCTTTTAAGGAGGCCATTAAAAGTACTATAACATTCCTTAAAAGCCCTATGTTTACTTTTCAATTCTAATCCAAGTTCTGTGCCCATATATGATGTCTGTCCAAAATAATAGACCTAATTCTAAGAATCATTTATCCAACTTCATATCATAGTATGGGTAAAAGGCATCCTTTATCTACTCTGAAGTCTCAACATGATACCCAGGTGACCCTGAACTCTTAAAGGCTTGGAATCAGCACGCAGACTGACAGATTCTACAATGCTAGGAAGCCTTTGAAATATTATCCTAGAAGCACACAATGCTTTCTAAGGACCAGATAAGTTAACAACAGTAGCAACAACAATAGAGGGCACTTTTAATTTTTCGAAGATTTTATGTTATTTCCTTTGATTCTTGCCATAATCCTCTGATATGAGTTTGTATTATCTCTATTTTATATATGGTGAAGCTGGAGCCCATAGAAATTAAGTGAGTTGCCCAGGATCATATAATTATCAGAGGCATAATTTGAACTCAGCTCTTCCTGATTCCAAGTCTGAAGCTCTAGATAGTACCTACTTTGCTTCATCAGACTTATTAAAACAACTCATTTATACAAAACTTTAAAATATGAAGCACACTTTTATCTCTATTAACCAAATGCAAAAATAATCATTACTCATAGACTGGTTACTTGGTGATGAATTATTTATCCCTTGCAGTCAATGAAGTAAAAGCATAAACCTTAAAGATGTCCCAGATCAAGTGTTGAACTTGATAGGAAATTAATTGCCAGTCATTTTCTCCTAAGATTTTACAGCTTGCTTTACATTTACTAGAAAACTCATGAGCTAAGATATTGTAATTAATGCTCTCCCTTCTGACTTCCTCTTCTGTGTAATTTTTAATAGGGTGGGCAATGGGCTAAACCTTTAGTTTTGTAGAATGGCAAATTATAATCTTAGAGCATCATTGAAGGCACTGGCCAATTAAATGATTTAGCTGCGATCACTCAGTTCTGAATATTTCAGAGTTGGAATTAAACTGTTTTCTGAGACTAGTTGTTAAACATTGTGCATGCTATTTTCTCTGGGAGACATTCCTTTTTCAGTTTTGATATGGCAAGTCAACTCTAAATAGGCATTTATTTCCTTCTAGGTACTTGGTCAACAGTTAGCTGGTCTGAGGTGGATGATGGTGGTTTCCTTATCATTTACAGAAGCAGTTCTCAAAGCGATTTCCAAGTTCCCCAGGGCTCCCTGAGACACTTTCAGGGGTTTGTAAGATCAAGATTATTTTTATAATAATATTAACATGTTTTACATTGCATTACAAATACTTTTATATATACATATTATATTATATATAATATATATTACATGTACATTATTTTGATAGACATACATGCATTATTTATATATACATTATGTATAATATATAGTTATATATAATATGTATTATGCATATTCCATATATTTATGTGAATTGTATATGCATAATATATAATGTGTATTATATGTACAATATATAAATATAAACATAAACATAATTTGATGATACACAATAAATAATATATCAAAATAATAGAAACGAAACTTCCTTTCTGTTCAGTTCAGTTTCTCTGCTCTGGTCCATCTTCATCCCTACACCAATTCTTAGTGTTCTCTTCATAAATGTTGATATTTATACTTTCAGGTCATATTGTTTGTCTTCAGTTTCATTTATATCTTTGACTAGTTCAGTTTCTAGCAAAAACTTCTTGTTTTGAAAATGTTTTCTGAATCAAACTGAGCCCCCTCTCCTCTATGGATCAACAACCAATATCCTCCCCAAAGGGCTGATGTATTGAGGCAGTTTTATGGAATACTACAATTTAGATTTAGAAGGAAATTCAGAAGTCATTTATTCTAACTTCTCTATATGATAAAATAATTAATACAAATTAATAAGTTTAAATAAACAAGCAATAATAATACAAACTTATGGTGTGGAGAGTATGTGTCTTAGGTAATATATTTTTCAATCTGGAATTTGAATCTATGTCTTCTGGAGCAAAGTGACTTCTACTGAAGGAGGTATGAAGAATGGAAACAAATATCATTTAAGCACATGTTCCAGGTGCTTTGCACATTATATATACTTCATTATTGAAGCAGGAATATTTACTAGCAGGCCTTGATGATCCAGTGGATAGAGTGCCAGACCTGAATTCGGAAGAACCCAAGTTCAAATCTGGCTGTAGACACTTACTAGCTGTGTGACCTTGGGCAATTCACTTAATCCTGATTGCCTCACATCTAATGCTATGGGCACTGGACCCAGATGGCTACAGAGGAAAATGTGTGCCTGATGACTCTTACCACAGCACACCCTCACTCAAATCCAATTTTATTGCTTATCATGGCCTTCTCTACAAATGTCATGATCTTCTTTGAGAATGAAGGACACACATTATCATTATTATCATCACTCTTTAATATTACATCATTTGATCTTCACAAAACCCTGGAAAGTAGGTGCTAATATTATCCTCATTTTATATTTGAGGAATCTGAAGCTGACAGAGGGTGAGGATTTATACAGGGCCAGAGGACTAATAAGTATCTGAGGGTTTTTTTAAATTTAAATTGAGATCTTTCTTGCTCCAGGGCTAGTAGTCGATCCACTGTACATTGCATGTAGAGTGTAGGAATGAGGGACAACCTTGTAAAGATGGCAGATATATTTTGGGGAATAGCAAGTAGGGCATAAGCTATAACAAGGTATGTGAGATGATTCCAATGTACTGAAAACAAAGGAAATGCCTTAATATTGGGAATAGCAAGTTCTGGTACATGGGGTAAATGAATATTACTATTCTGTAAGAAATTATCATTGCGATGAAGATAGAGAAGCCTGGGAAAAGTTACATGAACAGATTCAAAGTGGAAGCATAAACAGGAAAGCAATATAGACAAGTACCTCAACCATTATATGGAAAGGACGAAAATGAAACAATTGAAATTAAAAACTATGAAATTATCAGAGAAAGAAGTTGTCATTCTTCCTTCTTTGCAGAAATGAGGATCTATGAGTTTGGGACACTGTAAATGATGGAACTTTAAAACAAAGTCAGTAAATTTTGTCAAATACTTCCTTTCTTTCCTCCTCCCCTACCTTTCTCCTCTTTTAAAATATTTGTTATAAGGCCTAGCTGCCTGGGACCATTCTTTGGAAAAGGTAGGTAATGTAAAAAAGAAATGATATAAATAAAACTTTATTTTAGGGGGCAGCTAGGTGGCGTAGTGGATAAAGCACCGGCCTTGGAGTCAGGAGTACCTGGGTTCAAATCCGGTCTCAGACACTTAATAATTGCCTAGCTGTGTGGCCTTGGGCAAGCCACTTAGCCCCATTTGCCTTGCAAAAATCTAAAAAAACCCCAACAACTTTATTTTAAAATCATACTGTCCATCATGTAAATAGATTAAACATGATGAATGCAAGCAAGATCCTAGAGGGATTTAAATGTCACATGTGGGAGTATGCATTTTCCAGAAGAAACAAGGAATCACTTAAATTTTTTGAATAGAAGAATCACAGGGTCAGATTCAATATCAAATTGGAAGAGAAAAATAAAAACTAATTTCATACCTGTCATGGAGGCAGAAAGATGTGGGGGAAAAAACCAAAACCAAAACCAAAACAACAAAAATACTAGGCTTAGAAATTATCATTGCAATAATTTCTTACAGAATAGTAATGCTCATTAACCTCATGTACCAGAACTTGCTGAACTGTTCCCAATATTAAGGCATTTCCTTTGTTTCCAGTACATTCGAATCATCTCACATACCTTGTTATAGCTTGTGTCCTACTTGCTATTCCCCAAACTCTACCTGCCATCTTTTCAAGGTTGCCCCTCATTCCTACACTGTACATACAATGTGTAGTGGAGAGACCACTAGCCCTGGAGTGAGAAAGATCTCAATTTAGATAAAAATAACTCAGATACTTACTAGCCCTGTGGCCCTGTATAAATATCTTGCCTTCCCCCCAACTAGGTGGTCTTGGGAAAGTCATTTAACTTTTCTAGGTTTGTTTTTCCCATCTGTCAAATGTCAGGAGGGAGGACTAATTGGTTTCTAAGTTTTATGATCCTAGAACCTGAGTAACTTTGGACAAGTCTCCACACTTTTAATGGTCTCCATTTCCTCACGTGTAACATTTTTAAAAGCTAAGAAACAACATATTATGGAAAGAAAATTTTCTTCAGAGTAGGGAAAATGTGGGTTCAAGTGCCACCTGTAACCCATACTTACAATATAATCCAGTATAAATCAATTAACCTCTTAGCACCCCAGTCAACTCTCCAAGATTTCAATTTCAGAATAGCCATTGAATGATTTTGGCAGAAGGAGTTTGTTGTTCATCATGAGTTTCTAAATACAAATGGAATCAAAGATCTGAAAAAAAAAATGAAGGGGGGGATTCAACTCAATGACCTCAAAGATAAAGTCGTTTTTTAGTTTTAAATCAGAATTTATAATATTGATGAGGTTAATTGGAGTTATTTGGCTGTCCTGGACTTTGTTCATATTTGGGATGCAGTAAAACCCTTTCACATAGGCTGTCTCCAAGGGATTCAGTCACTCTCTTCCTCCCACCTCAAACACTCTTCCCCCATTCACCATCAGAGCACTGAACTGACAGTCCTGTTTCTCATTGACAAACACAATTTAGATCTGAGACAAAGGACATAAACTGATTATGAAACAAACCACTCAGCACAATATTGCACCAAACACTTAATGCAATCAAAGGGCTCTCGACTTCCTGAGTTTAGATTCGTATTCTCTCTCTCTGTTAACTCACTGCTTTTATTGGTAAATATTAGATTTGCTACTCTCCTTGCATTAAAATGATACCTCTTGGAATAAAGAATCATGAAGTAGGGAGAAAACATTTTTTTTTGCTTCCAAGACACCCTCTATCTCCTTAAACCCCCCCCCCAAATCTATCTGCTTCTATTATCAATAGGTTGAGGCACCATTTCCTTGCAAATACAAAGTCATTCCATCCACGTTCACCATTTGTGATTCATTTAGGATAGTGGACTTCCTCACTTACTTTTGACCTTAGAAAGAGACTGATGGAGTAAATGGTATTTATATGTTATTCCTTATTTCAACCTTCCTTGTAATTAGTATATTCTTTCCTTTCTTCTTTCTTTCCTTCTTTTCTTCCTTCCTTCCTTCTTTTCTTTCTTTTACTCTTCTTTGGTTAAATATTCATAGAAAAGAGAACATGTTTGTTAATTAAGAAATAAAATATCTCAGAGCCTTTGGGGTCAACTATTTTTTTAAATTTATTTTTTATTCTCATTTTGTACAAATGTTTTTCTTTACATTAATAAAATATACTTGTTTACAAGTAAACAAAATACCCCTCCCCCCATGAATATAGATAGACTTGCTTGGGCAAAAAAGTAAAGGGGGAGAAAAAAAATTAAAATTAAAAAAAATAATAGTAATAATTTTAGGTATGGCCGGGTGGTGCAATGGACGAAGCACCAGCCCTGGAGTCATGAGCACCTGAGTCCATATCCAGTCTCGTAAACTCAACAATCACCCAGCCATGTGACATGCAAGCCACTCAATCCCCACTGCCCTGCAAAAACCAAAAAGAAGAAAAAAAAGAGACCCAAAATAAAATAAAATAGTAATAATAGTAGGGGTGGCTGGGTGGCAGACAGAGCATTGGCCCTTGAGCCAGGAGCACCCGGGTCCAAATCTGGCCCCAGACACCCAATGATCACCCTGCTATGTGGCCCCAGGCAGGCCACCCAGCCCCACTCGCCCTGCACCCTCCCCCAAATAATAACAAAAACTGTGTTTCAGTCTTTGTTCCAACACCATCAACTCTGTCATGAGTGGATCACATTGTTTATGATAACTCCATCACAAAAGTTACTTCCATATTTTTCCAATGTTGCCATTGCTGATCACAACTCCCTCCTTTCTTATTTCTCCACTATCATGTACTATATTTTCTCTCTCCTTTCACTCTGACTCTGCTATAGGGTCGCTGAGTGGCGCAGCAGACAGATCCCTGGTCCTGGGACCAAGAAGCCCTAAGCCCCCATACCACCCCTTAGGCCCAGAATCCACCTAGCCCTATGGTCCTGGGCAGGCCTTCCAATCCCAGCCTCTTGCAAGAAGTAAAAAAAGAAAATGTGTTATATCTGACCACTGTCCCCCCATGGTCCATGCTCTCCTCCTTTATTCACATCCCCACTCCTTCCCCCCTGCTCCCACCTCCTTCTTACTCCAGTTGTCTATACCCCATTGAGTATATTTGCTGTTTCCTCTCCTAGTCATCTCTGATGAGAGCAAAGGTTCCCTCATTGCTCCTTGCCTCCCCCCCTTCCATATCATTGCAATAGCTCATTGTAATAAAAAAAAATACCTTATTATGTGAAATACCTTGGACTATTCCCCCTCTCCTTTTTCTTTCACCCATTCCATTTCCCATTTTTTTCTTATTGACTCCATTTTTACACCATATTTTATCTTCAAATTCAGCTTTCTCCTGTGCTTCCACTATAAAAGCTCCCTCTACCTGCTCTATTAACTGAGATGGTTCATATGAATATTATCAGTATCATTTTTCTATCCATGCAGTTCATCCTCATTAAGTCCCTCCTATTTCCCCCCCTCTCCTCCAATCTCCATGCTTCACCTGAGTCCTGTATCTGAAGATCAAACCTTCTGTTCAGCTCTGGCCATTCCAAAAGGAACCTTTGAAATTCACCTGCTTCATTGAAAGTCCATCTCTTTCTCTGGAAGAGGACATTCAGCCTTGCTGGGTAGTTCATTCTTGGCTGCATTCTAAGCTGTTTTGCCTTCCGATATATTGTATTCCAAGCCCTACGAGCTTCCAATGTAGCTGCTGCTAAGTCCTATGTGATCCTGACTGCAGCTGAACGATATTTGAACTGTGTCCTTCTGGCTGCTTGTAATATTTTCTCTTTGAATTGGGAGTTCTGGAACTTGGCTATAATATTCCTAGGGTTTGGTTTTTTGGGATATCTTTCTTGGGGGGATCAGTGGATTCTCTCCATTTCTATTTTGCCCTCTGCTTCTAGAATATCAGGGCAATTTTCCTGTAGTAATTCTTTGAAAATGATGTCAAGGCTCTTTTCCTGATCATGACTTTCAGGTATCCCAATAATTTTCAATTTATCTTTCCTAAGTCTGTTTTCCATATCAGTTGTTTTTTCAATGAGATATTTCACATTTTCTTCTAATTTTTCATTTTTTTGGTTTTTGAAGTATTGATTCCTGATTTCTGGTAACTTCATCAATCTCCCTGAATTCTATTCTTTGTCTGAAGGATTTATTCTCCTCAGAGAGTTTTCTTATCTCTTTTTCTATCTGGCCAATTTTGCTTTATAAAGCATTCTTCTCCTCAATAACTTTTTGAACTGTTTTATCCATTTGACCTAAGCTGTTTTTTAGCATGCTATTTTCTTCAGCATTTTTTTGGATTTCCTTGACTAAGCTGCTGACTTCATTTCCATGTTTTTTCCTGCATCTCTCTCCTTTTTTTTCCCAGTTTTTCTTCCAACTCCCTCATTTGATTTTCAAAGTCTTTTTTGAGCTCTGTTATAGCCTGAGCCCAATTTCTGTTTTTCTTGGAGTCTTTAGATGCAGGAGCTTGTGCTTCCTCATCTTCAGACTGAGTATTTTGATCCTTCTTGGGCTCATTTGCAAAATATTTCTCAATGATCTTCCTCTTGTTTCTTTGTTCATTTTCCCAGCCTAAGCCTGTTTTTTGGGGGTGCTTCCTGAGCTTTTGGGGCACTCCCACAAGGGTCTCAGTGTGTGAGGCTCTGTCCTCCCTCCTGGTCTGTGAATGACCATAAGCACCCCCCTCTGCCATGGGGCTGAGGTGGGGGGGGGGCCTGCTGTTCTATGCGGAGGCCTAGACTGCAATCAGGATCTGAATGTGGTCAGAGCCCCAGAGTCCTCTTCCAGGGGCAGAGGACAGAGCCCAGCAGTCTCTCTTCACTCCCCTCCCTCAGCTCAATGGGCTCATGCCCTGGGGGCTCCTGCTTACCAGCTCAGCCTGCTTCTGTTTCCGGGTCTGGGCTGCAGAAAGACCAAGCTGCTCCCTGTGTGCCCTGAGGGCTGGGCTCCACGTGCTCGCTCTGGCAGAGGTCCCCCGCTGTTCCCCCACTTTGTGCCTGATGCTCCCCGGGGTGCAGCTCAGGAGACTCCCCCGCTGCTGTGAGCTGAGGCTCCCAGCGCCCTGGGGCTGCCTCCAGGAGGCTGAAGTTCTTTGGCTCTGGCAGCCCACCCCTCTGGCAGGCCACCTCTCCGACCCCGGGGAGCAGAGCCTTTCTGCTCTTTTCCAGGTTACCTTGAGTAGGAGAGCTGCCTCACTGGGTCCCTTTGTGGGTTCTGTCTCTGGAAAGTTTAGTTAGAGTCCTTAGTTTATGAGTTTTATCAGAGAGCTCCTAAGAGTCCATCCCTTCACATCACCATCTTGGCTCCGCCCCTGGGGTCAACTATTGTTGACAACTATTAGTTATCTTTTGTGCACTGTAGTCTAATGATAGCACTAATGGATTTAGAATTTAGATTTAGAATAAGTGGTCCTGTGTTCACATCCCTACTATATCATTTTCTGAGTGACCTTTGCCAACTTCTTTGTGTCTCAGTTTCCTCATGTTTAAGATTTAAATCTATAGTCTTTTGTAACCTACTT
This sequence comes from Macrotis lagotis, assembly GCF_037893015.1. Lineage (NCBI taxonomy): Eukaryota > Metazoa > Chordata > Mammalia > Peramelemorphia > Peramelidae > Macrotis > Macrotis lagotis. Next base: position 890,212,817 of record NC_133658.1, read on the forward strand.
TCTTAAAGTTTAGTCTCTCCATCTTCTTTATACAAATCTGCATTGACTCCTGTCATCAGTTACTGGGGAATAAAACTTATTAAACCAGCTAAAGAATGTGTTGCAGATGTGTTACAAAGTCACACAAAATATGTTTGCTCTTTCATAATAAGTGTGCAACTCTTTCTCTTCCATTAGTTTGGGCAACTGAGAATTAGCTCAGTTATTAACTTTTATTTGTTTTTGAAAATTGAGAAAATATTTTCTCTCATTTAACCTCTGGATAAATTAACATTAATTTAAGAAAAAAATGAAGTCATCTATTCCATTAAATTGTACGTGTTCCATGCTTTCCTCATATCACTGGATTAATAAATAGAAAGAACACTGAACTTGGAGGTAGAAAAAAATGACTTCAAATACTATCTGAGTCACTTATTAGTTGTGTGAAACTGGGCAAGTCACCTAATATCCCTTTGCCTCAGTTTCCTTATTGTTAAAATGGAGGAGTTAGACTCAGTTGAACTAAGATCCTTTCCTGTTCTAATTCTATCATCTTATGCTCTCATGATCTCATCAGTCATTTTATCCAATCCTCATCCTAAAGAAGGTCCAACTGCAATGTACACAGTGGGCTTTCCTTGCTAAATCTAGAAAAAACCCTGGCAAATTATTACTGATAGTCTTGAAATCTTAGTTGACAGTGGGCTTTGTTTAGAGGGGACTGGCTTCTTGATTATATGCTTCTAGATTTTTTTTTAACCCTGCTGTTCCATTTCACTAGGACCATGCTTGATCTAGGAAAGTTCAGACTCTGAAACCCCAAACCAAATTTATCTCTTTGAATTGTGTTTCTACTATTCCCCAAGGAGGGTGGTGACATCATTTTGGAGACTATGTCAACCGCTTATCTAAATCCCTAGAACAGATGTTTGGCAAAAAGGTGAAATGGAGTCCTAAGCCTCTTAGAAGTATTGTTGCAAATATCATAATCCCTTTCAACATATTTAATCAATACTTTCTACCCTTCAGGAGTCCCACTCTCCACCCCCAGTCATATTATCATGAGTTACCAGATACTGCCTCTGAACTGATACTGAAGCACAGGTGACTTTGAGATGAAAAAGAATGAGAGGACACAGACTTAATCTCCTACATGAAGGATAATAACAATGCATAAACTGCTGATGCAATAGGAAAAATGTATGTGTGTGTATGTATATATACATACACACACATACATTCATATGTATATAAATATATCTGTATAATGTCTGTGGGTGTATATATGCACAGACATGAATATATACATGATATGCTACAGATACACACATATCTATATATGAACATAAGTGTATAACTGAGTCAACCATGTCAAAGTGGTTTCTTTTGTATTTACATAGATTTTAAATGAAAATTGGGGTGAGGAGCTAGAATGTCCTTAAAGAGTCTTGAACAAATAACTAGTTTATGCTCTTGCCTCTCAGTTGGATTTTACTTTGGGTCAAGGTTTTCTTTTTTTATTTTAAGGCCATGGGGTTAAGTGACTTGCCCATGGTCACATAGCTAGGTAATTAATAAGTATCTGAGGTTGGATTTGAACTCAGGTCCTCCTGACTGCAGGGCACATGCTCTATCCACTGCAACACCCAGCTGTCCCTCAGTTGGGTTTTATTTTGACTGATCAATGATGATATTGATGATGATAATAGTTGGCACTTGGGTGACATAGTTAATAGAATTAAGAAGACATTAGTTTAACATTGACCTTGGACATTCATTACATGTGTGTCCAGGACAAGTAATTTTAATCTCAATTTTCTCAGTTTTCTCATTTATAAAATGGGAATTATAATAGCACATGCCTTCAAGGATGGTTATGAGGATCACTTACAAATGATTGGGAAGCAGTAAAGTGCTATATAAAGTCAGTTATCGTTATGGTGATAATGGTGGTGGCATGTGACATTTTTAAAGCATTTTAAATGCTTCACAAACATCAGAAAATCACACAAAACTGAGAGGGATAATATTCATTGGATAGCAGAGTCAGGGTCCAAGATCTTGATAGGCAGGAACATTGGGATGAATGCCATAAGGTAAATTGATTAGGAATAGTATCTTGCCGTTGGGTTCCAAAAATCAGCTATATATGCATAAATATGGAAAGCATGATGGCAAAATGATGTGGATAGAGGGGACTGGTGAATTGTAAACTCAATATAAGACAGCTGGGGAAAGTAAAAAAAATAATACTATATAATCATGAGCTGAATGAAGGAAGATGGATAATCCATTAAAAGAAAAAGGACCCTACTTGACTCAGCCATAGTCACTGTAAAGCTAGAGAATTCATTTAAGTTTGAAATCTCACAGTTTGAGAAGGAGACTGACAAATTAGGGAACAGTCTGTAGGGAACAGATTTCAAATTAGTGCCCATGGGAATCAGTTGAAGGGAGTGGCTTATTTTGCCTGGAGAAGGGAAAGTATGGGTGAAGAAGAAGAATAATTATCAAGTACATGACTAGTTACTAAGGATAAGATGGAGTAAGCTTGTTCTATTTGATATAATGGAACAAAATTAGAATCTTTGGATGGAAGTCTGGAAGTGGTAAATTAAGTTTTCTTTGTCTGTGTGTGTGTGTGTGTGTGTGTGTGTGTGTGTGTGTGTGTGTGTATGAGGGATGGCAGTGGAGTAGAACTTCTTCACCTTTGGTCTAGTTTCATCTTCTTTCTTAGCCTTTTTTTCTATATTTAACTCATTCAACTATACATTGCCTTTATCAAGTCCTGAAATAAATCAAAACCATAAATTGAGGTATAAAATATCTGTAATTGAGATAATAGGATAGCAAATATGCCACCTTGGGGGATGTCCAGTAGATTCCCTAACCCATTGAAAAAGCTTTAGTTTTACAACATTATGAAGCAATTAGGCTTGTTTATGAGACCCCATGGGCCCTTGGCAATCTAGGCAAGGAAAGTCACTTCATTCTAACTGTTTTGCCTGTCATGACACAAATCCCAATGGAAGGGGACAAGGATAGAAGCTGAGATCTGGTTTGAACTGGGTTCCCAAACAAAGCAAACTTCCTGGGTGGGACCAAGGATGTGGTTCAGATCAATGTAATAAAGAATAAATAACATAATGTATTTAGGATTCAGATTACTTGCTTTCAAGGGATGAGGAAGGGAGGGAGAAAAATATGGAACTCAAAATCTTGCAAAAAATAAATGTTGAAAATTATCTTTTTCAAGCATTAGGAATAATAAGTAAAGAAATTTAAATTTTAAAACAAGAGCAGATAACTGGAACATAGGAATTTAGTGTCATTACTAAAATTTTGACATTATGAGGATGATTTAAGGGAGGGGCAATTAATTCTAGTCACAGTTTTGTCATCCATAATAATTGACTTATTTCTTTGTCTTCTAACAGTTATATCTTACTAAAACCCATACCTGGTGTATGCCCACTATCCAATAATACTGATAACTACTATTCATATGGTACTAAGGCTTTATAAATGTCTCATTTGATTCTCACAATAAGTTGGGGAGGCAGATGCTATTTTCATTGTTGTTCAGTTATTTCAGGCATATTTATTTATTTACCCCATTTTTGGAGGGGAAATACTGAAGAGTTTGGACATTTCCTTCTCCAGCTTATTTTACAGATGAGTAAACTGAGGTAAATAGGATTAAGTGACTATCCAGGTTAGATTTGAATTCAGGTGTTTTCTGACTTTAGAGCCACTCTCTCCACTATACTACATAGTTGACCCCTATTATCATTCCATTTTACAGCTGAGGGAACTGAGGCAAAAAGAGATTGGTTAAGTGATTTGCCCAAAGTTACTTAAGCTAATATCTGAGGCTGGACTTAGGTCTTTCTTACTCTAGGTTCAGAACTCTATCCACCTTGGTACCTAGCTATTCCTCCTCCTTTACATGCTACTGAATAGTGCTTGTGGAAGTCATCAGCCCTTCTGATTGGGTGCCTGGAAAATATATTTTCTTTCTTCTCCACTGGGCCCTCATTTTCTCCTCTCATTTCAATTAACTGTGACTGACCATCTTGAATTCAGGAAGACTATCTATGTGAGGAGTGGTATAGGTGTGATTTTTTCCTCAGTTCATCAGTGACTATTCTCAGCACTATCTCAAAAATTTTGTCATACTGTATTTAGAGGGTTAGGAGGTATGAGTTATACATATGTAATTATTCACCCAGGTTCATTCTCAGTAAATGCCTGCTGTTGCTATTAGCAACTTGAGGCTACTACTTTGAGAAACATCTTTTGTTGGGAAAGGTGTGTGTGTGTCACAAATAGATTAATCTCTCCTGCCCTCAGCCATGTACTATTTAACATTGTTTTTATTAACGACTGAAGAGAGGTCCCAGAGGTCATTTTATTTATGTATTTTTACAAATTCACAGGTGATATAATATCAAGTAAGGATACACAATATGATGAGATCAAATATTTTAAAAGAGATGCTTAGTCAGCTTCATCTCTTGGACTTTTGTGGGCGTTCCAATTGGAGATTCGAAGATCTTTAATTTAATTCATCACCCATTAGACACCAAATACTATGCTACATTCTAGGGATTCAGACAAAAATGAGAAAGCCGCTTTACTCAATGTGCTCACATTCCAGAGAGAAGAAACATACACAATTATACACATATCACACATATAAATAAAAACTACACAAATACATACATATCTATATGTGCATGCATGCATACACAAAAAAATAATATTGGGGTGAGGGTGCACTAAACACAGAGAAAACCAAGAAAATCATATATGAGATGGTATTTGAATTGAACCTTGATAGGAATAAGAGATTCCATGATGCAGCAATGAGGGGAAGAGGACATATCAGGCATTGAGAACAACCTTTGCAAAGGTGAAAAGGTAGGAAACATCTTGTCAACACTGGGGAAATAGGGATTTGGGGCTATAGTGGAAGGGTGAGAGGAGGATTAATGTGTAGCCAATCTTCCAGATAAACCAAAACCAGATTCTTCTCTTCTCTTCTCTTTTCTCTTTGTACCCACTTTCTACTCTGTTTATAGTCATCCTAGCCCAAGCCTTCTGGTTTTGGTATTGTATGGCCATTCCTTCCATAGTAATTATAGTTTTTCAGCCTCTCCCCAATCCAATCCATCTTATATATCATTGTCCAAGCCTGCCTTCTTAAAAACATGACCCTAATCACCCCTCTGATGCAAAATCTTTGTGATTCCCACAAGTCACCCCATAAATTCCAAGTTCAAGAATCTGACATTCAAGGCCCTTCATTGCAGACTGTCTGAATTCTATTGGGATAGTTTTAAGGCTTTTAGACTTACACAGTTCCATTTATTTCATTTCTGCTTCAGTGATCCCCTTTTGGCTAACATTGTTTCTGCAGCTTCAAAGAGAATACTATTGGAATCTCTGGGGGGGCATTTTCTGTAGTAGGGTCTCCTGTTTTTCTTTCTTTTTCCTCTCCCTCTCTTTGTGTCTGTCTCTTTACCTTTCTTTTTCTCAGTGTTCTCTCTCTCTCTCTCTCTCTCTCTCTCTCTCTCTCTCTCTCTCTCTCTCTCTCTCCTTTCCCTCTTTTTCCCCCACCTCTGTTTGTTTATCTTTCCGTCTCTGTCTCTCTTTCTCCACCTCTCTCTTTTCCTTTTTCTCTTTATCTCTTTCTCTCTCTTCCCTCATTTCCCCCCTCATGTTTTTCTTTCACTCCCCCTTCCTCTATCTTCCTCTCCCACTCTCTTTCTCTCTTTCTGTCTCTGTTTCTCTTTCCCCTTCTTACTTTATGTTTCTCCTTCCTTCCCATTTTTATGTGCTCCAGAGCATGCAGTTGTTCTTCCCAACTTTTCTCTTTTGTTTTTCTCTTGGTTATTGAGCAGTCATGTAAGTCTTGTTGCTATGCTCAAAGCAAGACAGCCAGGGAGATTTCTATGTGACCCAATAATCTCTGAATAAAAAAAAAACATAAAAAAATCCCTCTTCCTTTGTTTTCCTTGAGTGCTACCCTTCATTGGAGATCTTCAAGCTTTGGATGAGTCATTGAGGAGAATTTTGTAGTGGGGATATATTATCAGGTCCACTTTGGCCTAGCTGATAGATCAGTTTCCCTGCATCTCTTCAATTCTTGGATTCTTTCATCAATTCTAATCTTTGAAGAATCAATACAACTCATGAGCATTTCTGTCCTATCATTCAGTTAAAACATAAGTTTGACAATAGATCACCACTGAATAGATTTTCAGTCTTAGAAACAATGTCAACAATTATGTGATTCAATCCATATCTTAATAGAATAATCTCCTTCCCAAAAAATGATCATATAACCTTTCATAGATGATCTTCAGTGTTGGGCAACTCACCATTCTCAAGGCAAACTATTCTTTGGGAACACTCTCATAATTAGTAAATTTTCTCTTAACTTAAGGTTGAATCTGCCCTCTGTAATTTCTATCCATTACTACTCATTTCTTAGTTTTGTTCTCTGAATCCAAGGAAAAGATAACAAAACAGAATTTAATAGTTATGATAAAATTTATATCTCACTGTAAGGTTGATAAAGTATTTTGTATATCATCTCTTTGATGCTCAGTATGATCCTGTGAGGAAGGTATAATTTTTGACTCCATTTTGCAGGTGAGATTATTGAGACTAAAAGGAATTGTGACTAGTGTCTCAAGCAAGAGACCACAAATGCTGTATTCCATTCACTGCAAATTTTAACTGCCTTAAACACAGATCTCATTTTCCCTAACAGTCTTTCCTCTGCAGTTTTTTTGTTCCTCTAATAGAGTACAATAGCAACTCTGGGTGCTTTTAAATTTATACTTTGATATGCTACATGAATCCCATAAGGGACTGAGGCATGCATGGTAGTGGCTCAGTCTTTATTTGTTGAATTAATAATTGAACAAATTCAAGAAAGAGTAATTGGTAGACTGAAGACTTCCTGAAAGACACTATTCCATGATGCTTGATTGTCAAAAGATCAGGTGACAGAACTGAGTTTAGAACAAACCTCCATTTGCTTCATAATCAGCTTTTCCCATGTAAGTCGTAAACTGTAGCTTTGATGTCTCTGTATTTTGAATCATTTTCTCATAGCTCATCATAGTACTTTTATCTCAATTTTGTGTCTAGGAGAACAGTCCAAACAGTGAGAAAACTATACTGCTGATAAAAATGATGGGGTAAAGTCAAGTAGTAATTAAAATGAGCCAATTATGTAGTTGTTGAACCTTTAATTAAGAATTGTTCCTATGAAGACATATTTCAGAAAAAGTAATCATTTAAAGAAATTGATGCAAATTCAAACATTAAATGGTTGATGAAAATGCATCATTGCAAAAGAAAATTTCTTTAATTCTCCATTGAATGATTGTTCATCAGGATGAGTATTGTAGGAATAGTTAATTGTAATGATAGACCTGGAAAAATGGGATTTGTGCTAGATTTACAGATGAAAGGGCCTTATATCTCATTAGCATCACCACTACCACTATCTTTGGGTAAAGGAAAAACATTAAAAAAATTCAAAGCAATAATCATTTGTTAAACAGCTCCTATGTTCTAGATACCATATTAAATAGTAATGATATAAACCAAAGAATTATCTTTGATCTCAAAAAGTTTACATAGTACTGAGAAATAAACAGGTACACACATAATGAAATTCAAAACAATTTCAAGGAAAACATGTTAACTACTGGTGGATAGGACAGATTTTATGTAGGAAGTTGGTCATTGAAGCTGGTTCTTTTTTTGTATATGCATGATTGATATTTTATTTTATTTTTCTAATTACATGTTATAAAAGTTTTTTCAACATTCATCCACATGTATATTTTTGAATTACACATTTTTCTACCATCCTCCTTTTTACCCGCCTCCCCTCATTTGTAAACAGTCTGGAAAAAAACATTTGTGTTTAGCATGTTTACATAGTAATCATTTTGTGTATGATTAGGACTAAGGGAAAAGAAAGAAAGCCATGGGATAGGAAGGAAAAACATGAAAGACATTTTTTGAAAATGTAAAAAATTTAACATAGTATCCATTCAGATTTTATTCTGGTTCCCTCCCACCCAGATCTGGATGACGTTGTCTATAGCAGGAGTCCCAGGGTTGTTCTAGATCTCTGAACAGCTGAAAGGAACTGCGTCCATCATAGTTGATCAACTCCCAATGTTGTTGTTAATATGTATATTGACTTGATTTTTTGCTGCTTCTCTCTTCGCTCAGAATCAGATTGTTCTTTCCATTCTTCTCTAAAGTCCAACCATTTATACTTTCCTTTTCTTTTTCCTTTGTTTTCTTTATTTTTTTTCTGTTTTTGCAAGGCAATAGGACCAACGTCACACAGCTAGGTAATTATTAAGTGTCTGAGGCCAGATTTGAAGTCAGGTCCTCCTGACTCCAGGCTCATGCTCTATCCTCTGCACCACCTAGCTGCCCCCCATTCATGGCTTCTTATAGAACAATAGGACTCCATAAGATTCATATACCATAATTTCTTCAGCCATTCCCCATTTGTCAGCATCCCCTCAATTTTCAATTCTTTACCACTACAAAAAAATGCTGCTATAAATATTTTTGAACTGGTGTGACTTTTCTCATTTTTTGTGATTTTTTGGATGTTAGCCTAGTATTGGATCAAAGGGTATGATCAGTTTTATTGCCCTTTGGACAGGTTCTATATTACTCTCCAGGATGACTGGATAAGTTCACAACACCACCAATAGTGTTTCTATCCTCCAACATTGATTGTTTTGCCTTTTTGCCATCTTAGTCAATTGAAAGGTGTGAGGTGTTGTTGTTTTAATTTTCAGTTGTTTTAATGTTGTTTTAATTTGCATTTCTCTAAGCAATCATGATTTAGAGCATTTTTTCATATGGTTATATATGACTTTAATTTCTTTGTTTGCAATTTACTTGTTCATATCCTTTGATGATTTATCAATTGGAGAATGATTTGCAATCTTATAAATTTGATTGAATTCTCTATATGTTTTAGAAGTCAGTTCTTTATCAGAACCCCTAGCTGTGAAAATTGTTTCCCAACTTTCTGTTTTCCTTCTAATCTTGTCTGCATTGTTTTATTAGTGCAAAACTTTTTAAATTTAATAATAGTTAAAATCATCCATTTTTCAATTTATAATATACTTTATGAAGAAAGAAATGGTTTTTGAAGAAATTCTGTGTCTAGGACATGTCTTGGATTGGGGAAGATATAATTGGCATTAAGAGCAGGTATAGTGATTATCTCTTTCTGGTCCTTTCATGTAGACAGAATCTCTTTTTCTTAGCTCCTCCTCTAGCTCAGGACTGCTACTGTGGTTAGCTTCTTTAACAGAAGTTAGAAAGAAAGGTTATCCTTTCAATCCTGTGCAAAAAAGGGAAAAAAAAAGAATAGTTGACAAAGCCAACATATAAGTCATATTAACTCCATTTTGCTCACAATGCATTTGTTATGGTCTGTATAAAATGTTACCACCTGCTTTGGGGAAAAAAATGAAAAATATGAATCATTAAAGTTTCATCCCCCCACCCCTGGAAAAAGTCTTTCCAATAATAAAAGAAGGGGGAAATGGGAATAACCATTTTGGATCTTCCCCTTAGATGAATTTCATAGTATTTAATTTTGACCTAAGCAAGCATTAGGACCTCAGAGTCCTTGTCCTAATTAGCTCACTAATGGAACTCTGCTCTCAATGCCCTGGTTATTGCTCTCCATGACTTTTGCTTTCCCATTCACTCACTCCTCTACTACTGGTCTTCAAAGACACTTTTTCCAGGATCCCTCAGAAAATACTGCTTTCACACATACAAGAGGATTCAGAAATAATCCATTGTTCCCCTAATCTCCAGTGCTTTTAATACCTCTGTCACTCTGGCTCCACACTTTCAGGTATCTCTCTTTTCATGAAGTTTCTGTCCTCTCTTCTGCCATAGGATGGGGTAGATGGTAACCTTTTAATCATGTTCTCAATATCTCATCAAAGGACTGAGAAGAGAAATATTGGAAAATCTCCTCTCTGTGGATATTAAACTGTAAGATCCTATTACATAAATACTATAAATAGCAGTAATGAGAAGAAAACTTCTTCCTGGTATGTACGGTAGATACATTATGCAAATACATGAAGGTGGGAGAAGAAATAATGAGTTTAGAAATGAGCTATTATATATCAGACATAATGCTATGTATCAGAGATACAAAGATAAAACTGAAATTGGTCATGTCTTCAAAGAACTTACTTTCTAATGGATTGTTGGGTTGATGTTCTTCAATCTTGAAGAGGACTAAAGTATTATTGCTCTGTTGGGGTCAAAGAACAGAGTGTCCAAATATGTCTGTTCAATCCAACATAAGCTTGGAAGGTTCTACCACAAGTCAAGAACAGATTGTCTATATGAACATCTGGAATGGAAATGTCTCTAAATTTGCACATCTTTGCACCTTTCCTTGTGCTACTGCTACCATGCTTTACTCACAGAGCCCAGTGCCATCTTTGATGCAGATATGCCATGCTAGGTGGTCCTGTGCCAACATGTGCCATGTCTCATATTTGATACTAAATTTCTTCAGAGATACCTTCAGAGTGTCCCTGATCACTTCTTCTAATGCCTTGTGCAAGTTTTTCTTTTAGGTAAATGTATGTTTGGCATTCAAACAAAGTGAACAGCCCATCAGAATTACTCTTCAGCAGAGTTGGAATGCTTGGGCAGTTCAACTTGAAAAGGAAGCTTAGTGTCCAATACCTTTTCTTGCCAGTTGATCTTTGGAATCTTCCTAAAAATAATTCAAATGAAATTCTAATGGAAGAGAAATTATGTTAGATAAGATTGCAATGATACATTTAAATGGGAACAAGAATTTTATATTTTTTCCCAGAGACATAAGGGAAGCACTGCATGGTTTTGAACAGTGTAGATCAGTTGAGTCTTATCAGACTCCTTCCTTAGAAATACACTTTGGCAGCTTCTGTGGGGGATGGATTATAGATAGCAGAGGTTGGTGACCTAAGAAGCTCTTCTAATAGGTCAGAAAAGAAGCTTTGTCCTTATACCCTTTGTGCACATAATGAGATCTTAATAAATTCTTATTTTATCCTATCAAACAAAGGTTGTAGCTGTGGTGTAAAGATAAAAGAGAACAGATGTTAGAGAAGTGATGATAGAATCAACAAAACTTGTCAATTTATCAGATTCCTGGAGCAAGGGAGGGGAACGTGTCAAGAAGGGATATGAAGTTGTGATTTGGCTGACTGTCAAAACGGTAACATAGATAGATTGGACAGGGGAAGAGTGAGATGATGAAGAACATGAGGAACATTGGATTTGGGTTGCCAATGGGATATCAAAGGACAGTTACTCAGTTGGCACTCCGTGATGTGTGAATGGAATTTAGAAGATAGGCCAGTGCCAGATAGTGACTATTTTAGCTTTGTTCTATTTGGTCTTAGAGGCAGAATTAAGAACAATGACAAAAGGTGGCAAAGAGACTCCTTTATGTTTCAGTGTTGAAAAGCTCGCTGCTCAATACTTCAGAGTCGGTAGAAAATGAAATGGGTTCATTTCATGTTAACGAAGAAGTGGGGGAAAAAGTCTGGTCATCCCTTGGTTAGTTCTGGGGAACTGCATTTTTTCAGGTATGAATTAATCTAGAAGAAAAGCTCCTGTAATTAAAAAAAAACTCTGCTTGGTTTCAGTTCCACAGAACAAGACCTCTCCTTCACACATTTCCCCTTCCAGATCCCTTTCAAACTTCCTTTTGGGTCTTTTCTTTCCTCATTAAATTGTATACTCATTAAAGGGCAAGGTTGTCATTATTATTTGTATTCTCAGTGTTTGTTGGTGTTTGGCACTGCTTGCAAAATGGTTATTAAATTAATTTGAATTGAGTTGATTTAACTACAATGCTCAATCTAAACATATAGTCACAAAAAGGTCCTGGTTAACTGAGAGTATCTGTTTTCCCCAAATAATTAATGAGTTTTAGTCATTCATATTTACATAGGGTCCTTATATAATATAAGTTCAAGGTGTATTCAATAAACTTTTAAAAAATATTTGAGTTGCTTTTCTGTGAATCAAAATTGTAGGTGATATAAATATAAATGGAAAGTAGTAGAAATAGCTTACCCTACATTACCAATGATGATTTAAATGCATAAGATGGCATTAAAAGCTTCTTTATCAAAGAGAAAGCTCATGGGAAAAGAAAATGGACTATGCATGAAGTGAATGTGAGGGGAAAAGATTGATATGACTAGTGCTGAAAGGGACCTTAGAGGTCATATAATATAACCTCATCATTTTTCAGATGTAGAGAATGAAAAATTAAAGTGTCTTGTCCAGAGTCATACAGGTATTTAGTATATGAGTGGGAAGATAGAACCCAGGTCTTCCATAGCCCACTGGACATGTAATACACATTGCTAGTGTGTTCCATAATATTCCAATGTGTAGCAGGAACAAATTTACAATATAATTTGGAAATCATTAATAAATAAAAATGCCACAGAACATAAATAATGGTAATTTGTAGTTTTCTAAGTTAACATGTGGAAGCAGGAATTCTCATGATTTAGTTGTCCCATTTCCATTTGAGTTTGTCACCCACCATTGTACTATACTATTATGTCTCTCAATTATAAAACTTAACTTGAGTACTACACTGCTATCCATGAAATATTAAAGAACCAGAGTAATGTCTTCAATATGTTATGGTAGATATTTATGGAGAAATGTGAACAAAAATTACCTATACTGAGTTAGTGTTTAAGACCTGCAATCTGTACTTAAATATTATAGAAATCCTCAAGCATAAATGCTATGGATATTATGAAATTGGTTATACACTCGGTTTCCTTTGTGACTACAGTTATTTTATTTTCTAACTTCCAAAGCATTAATGACACAAAAAGGTTAAGAATCCCTGTTAGAAAGAATTAAGGGGGTTAGCATTTCATTCTATTTTTATGACCTTAGACAAGTCACTTCTCCTCTTTAGAACTCAATTTTCTCAGCTAGAAATGGACAGGATTAGACCACATGCACTCCCAGACTCATCTCAGCTCAAAATACCATCTATGAGCCTAATGGACTTCCCTTAGATAGGTACTAAAGCTACTTCCTGCCAGGCTTCTGATAGAATTCTGTTGATTTCAATCACTGCAGCAAAGCAAGGCCTTTTTCAATAAATCAAACAAACACATTGAGCAGCCTCTACATTCCAATGGATGAGGATCTTGCTGAAGAGAGCTGAAGTAACCTTAATTAATAGAAAGCTATTAAACTATACTTCCTGCTCATTAATCACAGTCAAGCCATCTCATTCACTTATCTAAAACCAAGATGTAGTGGACAGCAGCAAGAGACTGATCCCCAGGCATCTGAAAACAGAATCCTTTGATCCCTGAGTTCACCAATACAGGAAGAAAGAGGGAGATGGGAAAATGAGAGCTTACTTTGTCTCTCTCATGGATAGATGTTCTGCACACTGCCAGAACCCTGAGATCTGCCTACAACTATCAGACTCAATCAATCACCTATCCATACAGTTCAAAGATTACAGCTTCTAATTTGCTACTCCTAAGCTAACTTGTCATTTCAAAATTCCTGGGAGACATTTACATAGCTATAGGAAAGTGATTTTGTTCTTTCTCCATAGCAACAAACTGGAGTGCCTAGAAACCCTAGAAGCCACCCGTTGGTATGCCAAATCCAAACTTGCACCCAATTCTCCCTGACCAGACAATGGCAGCAGACAAAGAGGAAAAAAAAGAAAGGAAAAAACAGATCCTCATTAGTGGTCCCCTAACTTCTCATGTAAATCTGCAATAAGTTTTGATGAATGGCAAACCATTCATCTTTGATAAGACAGATTGGCAGGGCTGTCATCTCTCAACAAGTCAACTTACCCTCCAAAGATGATAAGATGTTTATCTTTGAGCTGCTTATTGGAAGTCAGTTATACTCAACCTTGGGGTCTGCTTGCCATTTTTTATTAATCAGCCTTGTTTTCTCTGGTTGTCTCTGGTCTCCTGAACAAGATGAATTATATTTGAAAAGTCTCCTCCCCAAAAAGTATTTGCTTCAATTTATCTCTTTCCTACTGAACGTCTGCATAAGTAGTTAGTATTTTATGGACAATGAAGCACATCCGAGTATGAGTATGGAATTTATTTTGTTAGTACTATTTCATTCATTCATTCATTTTCAGAATCACATTGAAAGGGACCTAGGAGTATTTCCTAGACCACCCATAATTAAATCCACTTCACCACATCCCCAGTGAGTGGTTCATCTATGTATTTCTTGAATTTTATGGTGAGAAGGAAATCACTATTGCCAAAACATTAAGCACCTTCGTTTTTTGGATGATACTGATGGTTAAACAAAATTTGAATTTACACACCTTTAAATATTTAAATTCTTCAGGGAGACTTTTTCTTGGTTCATGGTCAAAGATTTATTCTATGAAGTTTACAATCATTTCTAATCAGTTATGGTAAACACCTTCAGATTCTTGGAGGTAGCTAAATTTCCAGTTTTTTAATGCATTTTCATACAAACTGGTCTTGGGGCCTTTCATCACACTCATCACATTTTTCTGGTTATCCACCAGCTATCATTGTGTGACCTTGGCAAGTGACTTTACCTCTCTGGATGCAGTTTATTTATTTATTTATTTTTGTCAAATGAAGGGATTGGACTAAAAAACTTCTGAAGTTTCTTTCCATATCAAACCTTTGATTTTTGTATTCCTTTACTACTTTAATGAACTCATGATCTCTTATGAACTGTCATGGAATAAGAGTAATCCTGTGTTCTAGAAGACCATCTGCAAAATGTAAGAACTGACCAAGTCTTCCCTCTTGAATAGGAGTTGAAAAATTGTTCTACAACAGATTTGCCACTCTCTGAAGATCAAACTAAGTACATAAAGATATGTTGATCTCCAGTAGATTGTTTATGAATAATTAATTCCTTGGTTGGAGATGCCCCCTTCAGGTGTAAAAGGGAACTCTGATTATTGGCTACTTATCAATGGCTATTTCAGTGTGATTTTACTTGTTTAGGGAAAGAATCTTCTAAAGGAGAGGGATGAGAAAACATCATATCTTTAATACAAACAACATGCTAATTGTCCATACTACTGATGTTTCCTCTCGAACCTTTCCCTGTTGTACATGACCATGTGATTCTTGTTTTGGGAAACTATTGGGAGACCTGTAAATGACTTTTTAAAAGTGGAAAAATGCATTCATAATTTGTCCCACGAATATCTCTTCCCAACATAATCAGTTCATCTGAAAGTTCATCTATGAGGAATCACAAGTTGGGGAATTCCAATATTTTTGTTATCTTTCTTTCCTGGGGCAGAGTTAATGGCTTGACAGACTATGAAGGTTCACTGATCCCACAAAATTTCAATGGCATCAGTCAGTTGTGAATACAACTGTTTAAATACAACAGTATTTTTGTAAATCCAATTCTGGGATTGTGAGCTACCTTCCAAATTTGAGTTTCTTTAATTCTATGGATGAATGCATGAATGAATGGATGGATGAATGGGTGAGAGGATGGATGAATGAACGATTGGATAGATGGATGAAGCATGGTGCCATCAAATTTTAGAAAAATAGCATGACTGTGTACCTAAAGAGCTAGATAAAGGGTCACAAATCCCAGGTTCAAATCAAGTTCTCCCCCAAAATCCAATGATTACTTATTAACTCCTATGTCCAAGTCAGTGGGGATAAAAAGATAAAACCAAAAACTATCTTTGCTTTCAAGAACTTATAATATCGTTGAAGTGATTTTTTAAAAAATAGGTAAACAGTCATATGAGAAAAATTGAGGATATGGCACTAATAATTAGTGGTACTAGTAAAGCCTTCCTGTAAGAGGTGACCTATGAGATAAGTCTCATTGAAGTTCAAAACTCTGAGATCAAGAGGAGAGAAAAGGAAGGAATCCAACTTTCTAGGTGTGGGAACCAATCTGTGGGATGAAATATCAAATTTGGTTCATGACAAGAGGACCAGTTTGACTGGAGTATGTTCACATACACATACATCTGTGTATGTACCAGTATGCATGTGCATAATTTTATATATATGAACATACATATATTGTAGCTATTTGCATATATGGAAGATGTGTGGGTGTGGATATATAACACATGTACCCAAATATTCATATGTATACATTTGTGTAAAGTATGTATGCATGTGCACATTAAGATATAGAGATTCATATTCATGTGAATAGTCTACATATATTTCTATCTATATTTAGTATGCTATTATACTGTAAAAAATGCATAATAATTTGTGATGAAATCCCACCCTACCATTTGTTATTCTTGTGAACCTGGGCAAATCCTTTTGATTCCCTGGCTCTCTTAGACTCATAGATCCAGAGCCTCAGAGATCATCTTGTTTTAAGTTTCTCATTTCCCAAATGAGAAAACTGAAACCCCAGAAGTCCAAGGTATTTTTCCATGGCTGCACAAGTAAGTAAGCTTCAGAGGCAGATTTGGAAACAGGCCTTTGATTCAAGAGTGGGGGGGTCTCTCCCTTGTGCTAAACTACCTCTTACTGTTTCTCTGTCTAGAAAATGAAGAGATCGGGGCAGCTAGGTGGTGCAGTGGATAGAGCATCTGTCCTGGAGTCAGGAGGATATGAGTTCAAATTTGACCTTAGTTAATAATTACCTAGCTGTGTGACCTTGGGCAAGTCACTTTAGCCCATTGCCTTGCAAAAGCCAAAAAAAATATATATATGAAGACATCAGACTAGATGGATCACTCTGGGTCTCTTCAGTTGTAAAGTGGATGATTTTGTAAAGGAAAATAATTTGAAATAAATCTAGATAGGTGTACCCATCAAATCTTCCCCTGATGAGCATGATCCTGTGGTTCTTGGATTTGGAAATTATTTGGGTCCTGTGTGCTGACTTTTTAATAATGGGACAATCCTTTCATACATTTTTCCCATATGTGCCTCTTCCCAATACAATAAACACTCTGAAAGTTCACTTTTGAGGCATCACAAGTTGGGTAATTGCAATATTTTGTCATTTTCTTTCCTGGAGCAGAGTTAATACCTTGACAGACTATAAAGGTTCACTGACCATACAATACTTGACTGTGTAAGTTAGTTGTGAATAAAAACTACAAGGGTTTTTGTTTGTTCCTTTTTTAAATCTAATTCTGGGATTCTTAGTTACCTTTCAGATTTGAACTTTTGTAATTCCATGGGAAGGATTTTGTTTGCCAGATAAAGAATTGGTATTTAATTCTAAAAGTAAAGTATTGACCTTGTGAATGGAGATATATGGTCAGAGACAGAACACTACTACTGAATTTGGGGCCATAAAACTCACATCAGTCTCATTTTTTTCCTCTGTCCAATGAGACTACTGATTCTTATACTACCTCCTTCTCAGAGATGTCACGAAAAAAGAATTTGGCAAACCTCGGAGCAACCCATCAATGAGATGTCGTTACTGTGAATTTTGTCTAAATTGTGAGCCGTGCATCTGGTTTGGAAGGGAAGGTCTTTTGTTTGGTTGGTTCATTCTACTGAGATAACTTCAATGTTTTTAACAAAAGATTATGGGGAATCCTGAAGATCATGGTTTTTTTCCTGCCTCAACCTGCCATCAAAATTGCCAAAGAGGGAGGCTTCTGGCGTCTGCCGCGTCCGATCCATTATTAATCATTGTAAATCTGAAATAATCTCTGCTAACATATTTTGTGCACTACAAATATATTTGTGCCAACCCTCTCTAATAAATCTTATGTCAAGCAAGCTATTGTCTCTCTCTTCAAACAGCATTTCCCAGCTGAAATATTTAAACAATATATGAGCAATAATAAAAAGTGCTTGCTGCAGTCACTTTTGTTTTAGAAAAGCAGGCCATGCTAGGTAGCAGATTTATTGCTTACAGAAGGCTCCATTTGGGGCAATATTTTTATTCCAGTGGGTTTTTTTAAGTCCCTAGGAGTCATTAGGGGATTTAGTATTCATTCCTAACTTATGCAAAAAGAGAGCAACATCATTTTTACTGAAACACAAGGGTATATAATTACCTAGAAAATGTACCTGGGAGAGAAATGAGGTTCCCTACTGAGATCATGACATCATGCTTCTGCTATTTTTACTGCTTGTGTGATCTTGAGCATGTCCCCTTGTATCTTGGTCAATCAATCAATCAATAAATCACTATTAAGCACTTGCCATGTGCCAGTCAATGTGCTAACTACTAGAGAAGAAAGAAAGGGAAAAAATACAGTTCTTGCTCTCAAGGAGCTGACTTTTTATTGGTGGAAATACAATGCAAACTGTTAAATACAGTATAAATGGAAAGCAAGCTCAGAGGGAAGAAGATGAGGAGGAAAGAAAGTGAGAAAAGAAAGGAGAGAAAAATCAGGAAAGGCCTCCTGCAGCAGGTGGGATGTTAGCTGAATCTAAAAGGAAGTCAGAGAATCTGGGTAGCAGAGGTAAGGAGATATAAAGGAAAATACAAGGTGTTAGGTAGGAGATGGAGTGGAAGTAGTAAGGTCAGTTTAGAGAGGATTAAATGAGAAGACTGAATGACTTTAAATACCAATACTAAATACAGGGTTTCATATTTGAACCTGAATATAATAGAGAGCCACCAGAGTTGACAGAGAATTGGAAGATAAGTATGACATTATTAAACCTATACTTTTGATTTTCTGTAAAACTATGGAGCCAAACCAGATTATCTCTGATGTTTATATCAACAACTTTAAATTCTTGGAAATCCCATCTTGGTCTCTTTATCTCTTTCTCACTCTGGCTGACTTTGTCTCTTTATCTCTGTCTCTCTGGCTGGCTGTCTTTCTTTCTTTGTCTGTCTGTCTGTCTCTCTATTAATTCTAGAAACAGCTGCGTAGAACCACAGTTATGAGCTATTGGGGTTGGCAGACCCATCAGAGGTCATCTGTAACTCTGTCAATCAGCACAGGGCTTAATACTGGAGTTTAAAACAAAATCAAAAGAGTCTCTACTATTAAGGAGCTTGCGTTCTAATATGGGAGAAACTATGCAAACAATTATGAACAAACTATAAGCTTAAGGAATGATTTGGAGATAATCAAGAGAAAAAAGAGAATTCTGAATCTCTTCCATAAAGCATTCCTGAAAAGTGGTCATCTAATCTCCACTTGAAGGCCACAAACAGCAGGAAACACCTTTTCATAAAACAACTCAGTTCTAACTCTACGTAATTCTATATGGCAGAAACGTTTTTTCCTTTAAAACACTTGTATATGTGTGTGTGTATATATATATATATATATATATATATATATATATATATATATATATATATATATATATATATATGATTCCTTTTCCTTATTTCTTACCCTTTGCAGTATATTGATAAACTATCTCATGGAAATGAAAAGAAAAAATTAAGTAAGTCAAAGTGAAGAAAATAAACTATGTATATACACACATAAAAAAATACAGATACATAATACACATATATAGATTTATTGATATACTTAACATATATATGTATATATATATATATATATGTATATATATATATGATTAAAGTCATTGTATCAGTTGAACCTGACAGTTGATGGTCCACATCTACAGACTCCACCTCTGCCTTGAAAGAAAGGAGATTAAATTTATGGGTTTTATAGGAATTACCATAATGAAAAATCAATGATTTATTGCTATTTCTATTGTTGAAACCATTATGTATATTGTTTTCCTGGTTGTTCTGCTACCTTTGTTCTTCCTAAAGTCTTGCAAATTTTCCCATGTTTCTCTAAATTCATTATTTTTTATATAATTTTTACAGAACAATAATGATCCTTTATATGTCACATCTAACTCAATTTGCAAATCTCCCTAGTTATAATCTGATCTGGATTAGAATACAATTAGAAAATATTTAGTAAAATAAATAAAAAATTCAACATTGTTGATTTGTTATTTCCTTCAATTTGAAGGCAGCTTAAATTGAAGAAAGTATAAGGTTTCCTTTTACTGAGGTGAAATCTCCTTCTCTACACTTCTTCCCTAGAGCATATTACTGTCTCTTAGAACAAAATTCCAATTTTAATCCCCTTGCTATCTCTTGAATTCCTTTATTGATGGTGCGTTCTTCCTCTAATTAAAATTATCTTGTAGTCTATTTAGCTATCATATTTTCTGATACTAAATTTATAGAGAGTAGAGATTATTTTCCTTTCTCTTTTGAGTCTCCAGTGCCCAGCATAGTTACTGGTCCTTAGAAGACATTTAATCAATATTTAATGGGTTGAATTGTCAATAGAGAGATTTAGGGACTTTGCCTAACAGCTTACAATAATATGATCAGGTATCATGGGACCAAGGCATTAAAAGCTTTGAACTGATATATTTTCTTCCATGTCTTTGTCTTCTTTTTGCCTAAATGATGAAGTAGTTTGGAATGCAACAAGATCACTAATGACTACTATATGTATGACCTTGGGCAAGTCACTTGAACTCTTTGGGCATTAGTTTCCTCATCTGAAAACTGAGCGGGGTTGCATTAGATGATGGTCCCTTCCAGTTTTCTATCTATGATGATTGCAAATCTACCTATTCCACTGTATTCTTATGGAGTGCCATCAAAATTGTCTTGAAAGTATAAATTGTTTGTTGCCTAGGAGAAGGACCAGATTAATTCTGTTTTTCCCTAGAAGGCAGAATTAAGAGTAATAGATTTTTTTAAAAAAAAGCAAATTTAAGACTAACATTGGGAACAATTTCTAACAAAATAGAGCTATATATGGAAGGCTGCTGCCTTGGAAAGTGGTAGGTTAATGCTCATAAGAACTCTTGATGGGGGGGTCTGAATGGCCACTAAATGGGATATTTTTTAAAGATGTTGTTCTTAGGCATATATTATTCAAGTAGAGTTCTACAGGTTGAGCAGCTGAGATCCTTTATAATAACAATAATAATAATAATTATTATTATTATTATTATAATAAAAGTAACATTAAAATTGCATTTTAGGATGTACAAAGAGATTTTTTAAATATTTTCTCATTTGATCCTCACAACGACCTTGGGAATTATCATCGCTATGTTATTATTCCCATTTTATAGATGAATATTACAATATTGAGATTCTATCATTCTGGAACTGGATTCTTTGCCCATTCATTATTGACAATCAAGTGACACAGTGAATAAACTATTGAGCCTAGAGTTAAAACTTAAATTCAATCCAGGCTCGGATACTTTCTAGTGGGGGAAGTCACTTAACGTCTGCCTCATTTTCCTCAATTAAAAAAATGGGCATAAAATAGCATCTACTTCATAAGATCACTCTGAGGATAAAATGAAGTAATATTTGTCAAGTGCTCAACCTAGGTCCTGGCAGTCTCGGAGGGAGTATATATAATGCTTATTCCCTTCCCTTCCTCTAAAAATTTATGATCTGCTGCCACAGAAGCCCCAGACTCTGTCTTACTCTAGAAACCAAACCCTCCAATGGAGTTCTTTGAGCACTGGAGCATCCATTGTCTTCACTAAGTAGATCTTCCAGGAGTTTCTGCCTGGGAAACAAAAACTGAGAGAAATTGCATCTTCTTGGTTAACAAAGGAAGTGGATCTCATTGAGAATAGAAGGTGGGAGAAGGGTGTGGGCAAATAAAGAGGCTAAAATTTACAGTTAATGCCACACCAGGTAATTTTTGTTGCTGTTTCTGTGAAATAATTATCAGTCTTTAGTGATCATTAACACTGATAATCAACAGGAGGAAGCTTAGTGGGCGGTGCAGGAAGCACCAGTTGTTCTATTGCCTAGTGAGAAACCTATAGTGGGAACTAATAGGAGAGTCTGAATTCAATCAGCATATCCATATGCTTATAGATAGATATAGAGATATGTAGATATCATTTGTGTGTTTATATGCACAAATGTATATATATATATATATATATATTCATTTTATTTATACATATATGTACATAGATGCATAATATATTTTCCATATATATTCACAGGAAAAAAATATGTGTACATGTAAATTTCTTTGCTCACATCCATTTTCATAAGTATATCTAAATCAGAGGACCTCACTGTGCTTTCCTCATTGATCTTATAAGCATTTAATATGCAGAACAAGAGGGAGAGACATTAACCACCAGCTAGTTGTGCCTAAATTGAGGCTTCTATTCTTTACCTTAGGGCTCTATTTTCCCAGATGATGACTGCTGAATTCTTTAGAGGGGTTATCCATCAATTCCACGGACACTTTAGTATATTGTCCTGTGTCAAAGTGTGAAAACACAAATTGTTCAGGACTGGCAGCCTATGATGCCACCTATGTGCCTCTGGTATCAGAATGAGCTGAATTCAAATTCATTCTAAGATACATTGTAGCTATATGACCCTGGACAAATGATTTAACTTTTGCCTTGGTTTCTTCATTTGTAAAAGACTGCATTTGAGCTTTATTATCATAATTCTTCCTTGGGGCTAAATCTGGTCATTAATATGATATAGTGTAATTTTAATTAGTTTTGATTTTATTGTTGTCTTGTGTAAATCATATTATAAAGTGAGTTTTTACCTCCAAATTAATTTTTGAGGAAGTCATATTTTGATAGATTTTGTTGGGATTTAATAAATAAAATATATAAAAATATGATTAAAATATAAAAATTAGGAGGGATATATATATATATATATATATATATATATATATATATATATATGCTTAACAATTTGGAAAATGAAGTTGATATAAAAGATGTGCTTCCACTACCCTCCAATTTCATTTATGATAAGATAGTATTTCTATTGCTTTAAAAAAAAATTCTTTAGGTAATACAGGGATTGTTTGAATAGCAACAGAAACATAAGGGTAAGGCTAGATGACCATTTGGATCACAAGATTTCTGATCCCAGAAGGGACAATCTATTTATTTTAGAGAAAATGTAGAGAAAATTTGCTAAGAGTGATTTTGTTCAAGTCACACAGAGAAAAAGAGAGATAAGATATAGTAGAAAGAAAAATGAAATAAAATACTTCGTTTACAGTCAAAAGATCATGATTCAAATCCTGACCCTGGTACTTGCAACCTGTATAAACTAGAGTAAACCATTCCTCATCTCTGGAATGCTGTTTTTCCTCATCTAGAAGATAAAAGCGCTGGCTATCTGGTCTCTTGGGTCCTGTCCAGCCCCAAATTTACAATCTTTTCATCATTTCATCTTTCAACACCTTACTTCCCTCATCTGTTTAAAAAAAGAGAGAGATTGAACTAGATAAACTCTAAGATTGCTCCAGTTCTAAATTCATGATTGCAGGTTTTTTTTTAATCTAAAGTCATGCTTTTCCTCTCACAATACCTCAACTTTGTTTAAACACAACAGCAAATAACAACAATAATAATTGAATGGAGTTCAACCAACCAAATAAAAAAAAAACAATCCGAAAGGGTTACACATCCTTTGCAAATGCAAAATCAGCATATATACACCTCTCCAGAGGGACAGAACCGAACATTTCTATTCCTTCAGATCAGAACCTAGATAAATAAGGAAACTTATAAAACAAAATTCTGTACTGTGCTTCCTGCGGCAAACAGAAAAGTTACACAGGATTCCCAGATTCTCAATAAAGATAAGCTTATATAAGCTATCAGTTCCTCAGGCTTCTTCAATCTTGCCTCACTCTGCCTCATCATTCTCACATAGGACTGGTGGTCTCTGATGCATCTAATCATCACTAAGAATTACATTTGGGAACAACGCCATAACATGAAATTGTTTAGATTGAATGCTCAATTGGGGTGTGACCCTCATTTCTCTCAGATGTAAAATGAAGACATTTTAGCTCTATTTCACCTCTAAATTGATGGTCCTATGAGCAATTCTGGCAAGCAAAGAAACAGTGCCATTTTAAGGAAATGACCTCTCCTTTTGACCTGGATATCTTTACCTGTTACATAAATAATTTGAATTAAATGACCTCCCAGGTTTCTCCTCTTTGACATATTTTTTAAAGTAATTTTTGATATTGGTAAGACTTGATGAATGAATAAAAATAAGACATTTTTCCATCTTATTAACACCTTCTGCCTCCTTATGTTTTTCTACCATATTATGCTTTTGCATAAGGAATTGTGGTCCTATATTGAAAGAACTTGGGTTGTCTCTCACATGCCAAAAAAAGTCTCTCCTTACCTCTCCTTCCTAGAATTCCAAAATTCCTTCAAAGCAGAAAACACTAGAAGAATTACTTTACAATCTCTCTCTGTCTCTGTCTGTCTCTTTCTCTTGAATTAATTTAGATAGACTTTAGATTTCTTTGTGTTTATGCAATATCACTCCACCAAGTAGATATTAATCTCTTCCAAGGAAAGTCTGCTTTCTTTTTTTGTTTTTTACATCTACAACAGTTAGCACAATGCCTTGCAAAAAATAAAGTTGAATTAAATTGAATTGGGAAAATAGACTATTGGATGGATGATAGGCTCATATCTGAGACTGAAAATCAATGAGAATGACAGGAGGTTTCTGTTGCAACTAATACTTCTTTTCATACAGAGAAAAGCCCACAACGCTCCTTTCTAGTTGTTTTAGTCTCTGATTGTGTCCTTGGTCTCAAATGTTCCCTGGTCCCTCCTGCCGTCTTCTGAGGTCCATTTAATGACAGTAAAAATAACTTTCTGTCCCTCTGGGCTCAGTCCACTCATCAGACAGTGCATGTTGGGTTCCAAGGCAGATTAATGGCCCACAGTTACCTGCATGATTATTTCTAATGGGCTGATTTGAGAAATAAGATATTAATCGCTGTCACACACTGGGCTAACATCATTTCAAGGCAGCAGGAGAGCAAGCATCTGCTGCTCACGTTCTCTTGGATATATTTGCTTAAAAAAGACTCATGTTTATTGTGACTGAAAATGATTCTATTTTTTAGTTGAAATAATGGGTCCAAATTTGGGGTGACCAAAGTTTAGGTTGAAATTTCCTTCTTTTTATCTCATTCTATGTTTTATGCTATTTCATGTAAATGCTTTGGTCTGATTCATATAAATGCCTTATATGCATTCTTGTATGGATATATGTATTATATATTTGTATACATTTATACATATGTGTATAACAATTGTAGCGATAAAGGAGTGAAGATAAATTTAATATATGTAAATATATAATAAAGATGCAATGTAATAAAATAAATACATAATTGACATTCTATATGATGTATATATATATATATATAAACAAATATCATACTGTTAGCTAGATAGACTGATATCTAATCCATCCTCCATTCAACCATCAAAATGATATCCTTAAAGTATATGTCTGACCACTCCCTTTCCCCTCAATAAACTTTCCCTATTACCTGCCTGACATTCCAAACCCTTCATAACTTAACCTTCCAGTCTTCCTTACCTTTTTCACTTTTATCACACCTTCCTCCTGTCACAAACTCTTCTTCCTTTCACAAACTGACCTCCTTGTTGTTCCCTGAACAAGACTCTCCAAGTCTCAGTTAAGGGCATTTTCTCTGATTGTCCTCCAAACCTGGAACACTCTCCTTCGGAACACTCTCCTTCTGCTATCTGTCTGACTTCCTTTAGTCCCTACTAAAATGCCATCTTTGACAGTAAGTCTTTCTTCAACCCCTCTGAATTCTAATGCTTTTCTTCTTTTAATTATTTCCTATTTATCCTATGCATAGCTTACTTGTTGCTTATTGGCTCCTCCAACATTAGATTGTGAGACTTGAGGGCAGAGACTTTTTTGGATCTTTGTATCTTTACTGCTCAGAATAGTACTTCACAAATAGCATGTACTTAATAAAACATTATTTTTTATTTTAATTTTTTTTCTCTCCCCTTTACTTTATCACCCAAGTGTGTCTATATTTATGGGGGGGTATTTCATTTACTCTTAAACAAGAATATTTTATTAATGTATAAAAAAACATTATTTGTACAAAATGAGAATGAATATTAAATAAAAAAACTTTTACTGAGGAAAAAGTGAGATTGGTGACTTAGCATAGCAATCCTCTCACTCAGATACAATTAATGTGCTTGTCATGACATCACCTTTCTGATGCCATGGTCTTCTTCGATAATGAAGGACAAAGATCAATAATTGAACTTCATATCTATCTATCTATCTATCTATCTATGTATCTATCAATGATCCATCTTAACATTACATGCACTAATATAGTTATATAACTATATATCTAGTTATCTTTATCTACAAACACATATTTATGCATATAACTCTCATTGCTATCTCCTATCTTCCTTCCTTCTTTTCCTGTTCTCTTTCCTTCCTTCCTTCCTTCCTTCCTTCCTTCCTTCCTTCCTTCTTCCTTCCTTCCTTCCTTCCTTCCTCTCTCTCTTCCTTCATTTCTCTCTCTCTCTCTCTCTCTCTCTCTCTCTCTCTCTCTCTCTCTCCCTCTCTCTCACTCTCTCTTTCTTTCTTTCCTTTCTCAAACAGGAAAAAAAGAAGAACTGGAAGGGGTGGAGGAATATATGTACAAGATTCACTCCCCTAGTGAAATTTAATTTTATTCTTTGCCCTAGTATCTCCCATTGTCTTGAGCATTGCTTGACAGATATGGTATTTATTAAATACTTATCGACGGACTAATGCATTGAAAAGTAATTGATTCATCAGAGACTTGTGATTTCCTTTCTATGAAAACTTCTATTGACTATTTAATTCTTCCAGCTTTAGAGGAATGCCCTGAAAACTAAGGAAAGCAAATGACTTGTGCAAGAAGCAGAATTTGAAACTGGATTTTCTTGACCTAAATCAAGGAAGTTAGCATGTTATCCTTTCTCTTTGTGAAATTTTTGAATCTTGGATTTTGAGAGATCCTATTATCTATCCTTTTGAACCATTTCATTGTTAGGTATAAAATTTCTGAGAAACTGTGCATCTTGATATTAAGACATGCTTCACCAACTCTATGTTCTGTGGTTCCAACTAAACTAGAGACCTAGGTCTGAATCACAACTTCAGTGTTTCTAGCTATGTCACCAAGGGAAAGTTTGCTCACCTTCTAGAATCTGTTTAGTTTTCTGCAAAATGGTACTTAAAAGTCTTTGTACTATTGAGAGGAAAACACTTGATAAACTTCAAAGGGCTACTCAAATGGGAACAGCTGCTGTCACTTTTATTCATTATCATTGTCTTTTTGAAAGACAATAAAAGCAACTTCTAATTAGTTTGGGCCATGGTTGGAAAAAGAATGGAATAGAAAAATGGAGCCTCAGAGTCAGAAACAATAGTTGGCAATTTATACAGTCACCTAATTCAGGCCATTGAGCAGGACTTAAATACATTCTCCCTGCTAAGCATCTTCCTAAAACTGAGAGACTCAAATGAAAAGTCAAATATCGTCCCAGCTCTAACAGATCTTAAATTCTATGGGGAGTGGAGTGGATAGGATTCATTATGAATCTAGACAATGTAAAGTATGTTCACAGTAAATACAATGAATCTGACAGAGAGGAGAAACACTAATAACACGAGAGATTAGGAAAGACCCTTTGTAGGACATAGAATTTGGTTGTCTTAAAAGTAGGCAGTGATTCCAAGTGATAGCAGGGAGAACTCAAATAAGAAAATTTTGTCCACTTATTTCCCTTCTGATGGGTACCCACTCAGTTTTGATTTCTTTGCTGCCATAAGAAGAATAGCTTTAATCATTTAGTGGATATTTTAATCAATCAATAAATATTAAGTGCCTAGTATGTACCAGCCACTGAAGGGACAAAAGATAGTATTTGCCCTCAAACAGTTTGCAATGTAATTAGGAGAAACAAACATAAATAAAAGACATTAAATACACCTTAAATGGGGAAAAGAAGAATAGAGGGAAGCCATTAGAATAAAGAAAGGTTGGAGAAGACTCCCTGTACAAGGTGAAATTTTAATTGAAATTTAAGGAAAACCTCAAGGAACAATTTCTGGGGCGAAGAGAATGAAATCTGAGGCATAGATCTATGGTAATCTCCTAAATGACTGCATTAATTCAAAGCTCTACTCAAATTATTTAGATGCTTCAGTTCCCCAATCTCTCCACCATTTGCCATTTTTCTTTAGTGTCAATTTTGCAAAACTTATGAATTTAAGATAGAATTCAGAGTTTTATTTTTCATTTCTTAAGCTAGTAATGATTTGATTCTCTTGTCCTCTCTTCTCTCCTCTCAGGAAGACCTGACTTTAAACCTAGACTCAGATACTTACTAGCTGTATGACACTACACAACTCATTTCACCTCTTTGGCTTTTTTCTTTATCTGTAAAATGAAGGTAATAACAGCACTTATAGAGTTGTTGGAGCATCAAATTAGAAAATTATCAGAAAAGTAAAAAAGAGATAAACCTTTTCTCACTCTCAATAAGGGATTTATATTTTTTCTTATCATATTATCTAACCCTCATTTTCCCCCTTATCTACTTATGTCTTTAATGACATTATTCTGGCCATTGTTCCTATTGGTTTCTTCCACTTATTTTAATTTGCATCAGTTCATATAATTCTTCCCATTCAACTTTACATTTAGAGTCCTTCTGAACCTTTCCTTTCAAGTTAATTTACTTTAGATATTACTATTTATTTCATTTAAAACTCTCCTTCATTCTCTCTGTGAACCTAATTAGCCTACCTCCTGTTGCCTAAACTCAGCATTCCATTTTTTTCTGTTGCTTCTCTAACTTTGCACAGCTTGTGCCCCTTGTCTGAATTATACTCCCTCATAAAAATACAAATTTAGATTTGGAAGGACCCTCAGAGGTCACTAAGTGCATCCCCTAAATTCTAGCAGCAAGTAACTGAGTCACATAAAGGAGGAATTTAGAGGAATGCTCTGGACACTAAGGAAAGCAAATGACTTGTGCAAGAAGCAGAATTTGAAACAGGGCTTTCTTGATCTAAATCAAGGAAGCTAGCATGGTATCCTTT
Organism: Macrotis lagotis; assembly: GCF_037893015.1. Classification (NCBI taxonomy): domain Eukaryota; kingdom Metazoa; phylum Chordata; class Mammalia; order Peramelemorphia; family Peramelidae; genus Macrotis; species Macrotis lagotis. The sequence continues at coordinate 890,241,821 of NC_133658.1, forward strand.
CTCTTTGTGAAATTTTTATATTTTGAGAGATCATATTATCTATCCTTTTGAACCATTTCATTGTTAGGCATAAGATTTAATTAGGAGAAACAAATATGAATAAAAGACATTAAATACAGCATAACTGGGGAAAAGAAGAATAGAGAGAAGGCATTAGAATAAAGAAAGTTTGGGGAAGACTCCCTGTAGAAGGTGAAATTTTATTTGAAACTTAAGGAAAACCTTTCCAGAATCACACCTCTAGTAAATGCCTATAGAAAGATTTGAACTCATAATGACTCTGCAAGGTAGGTGTTATTATTATCTCCATTTTTTTAGTCAAGAAAACTGAACTGGACATAAGTTAAGTGATTTTTCCGAGGTTCGCACAGCTAGTAAATATTTAAGTCTAGATTTGAACTTGAAGCTTCCTGATAGTTCTCTGTCCACTGTACCTCTTCTTGTCTCCATAGAGGCCATTTCATTGAATTTTTTGATTTCACAGATAATAAAACTGAGATCTATGGATGTTAAATGACAGTGTCCAAGGGTATTATAGAGGTATTATAAGATGAGGGATTTGAATCAAGATTTTATGAAACTAAAACCTGTCATCTCTCCCCTCTTTTATGCTATCTTTGCAGTGATAATTAATTCATGTGTGTTGGACTGTATTCTATTAATCACATTATTAATAAGTATTTGAATATAGTATCCAAATACTCTTCCATTTATCAGAAGGTTGGGCCATGGTGTAAAGTTGCCTGTAGTCATCGAAAAAGTGTTATTACTTATATGCATGAGATTTATTATACTTAGGTTTATATAAAGTATGTTTGCTAGTTTATGACTTGAGGACCCCTCCAAATAATTCATCTTCTTTTCCCCACCCATCCACCCTTGTTTGCAGCCCGCAATGACCGCCAATGACCAGGATAACTTTCATTAACTGTATTTAAATTTTTCAGCCTCTCCCAGGCTGAATAAAAAAAAAATAATAATAAATTAAGCTTAAATGAACTTGCTGCTTCATAGCAGATTTTCTGGCTTATCAGAGAAACTAGGTAACAGACGGAAAAATTAGGAGACAACCATGATAGTGTGCTTCACTCTGGCTGAGCCCCAAATATCCCCTCCACTTGGGCTTCAGATAGTGGGGTGAGAGCAGCTGCTCCACTATACTATGTTCTAGGCCCAAAGTGGAGTGGTAAGTATTTATTATTGATCTTCTAACTTTCTGTTATCAGGAAACAGAGGTACTTAAATTTGGCAAGAAGCCCGCTGCATATTTGCTGTGTTCCCTGCAAAAAAGAAACATGCCTGGCCAGAAAAAATATTAAACCACATTTTCAGTGTGTTTCTTAATTTGGTTTTCCTTCCTCCTTGAAAAAAGAAGTTGATTATAAAAAAAAGGAAAGAAAAAATAAAGCTCATTATTTCCAGATACCATGGCCAAGATTTAGTCAGAAATGAGAAATGAGAATTCAACCAAGTAAAAATAGCTTATATGCACAATGGATGAAGAAAAATAAGGAAAATTTGGGTTTAAATATCTTACTGACTGTATGATCTTGGACAAGTCATTTGGCCTTTTTATACACTTTAAGACTATTAGAGCAGGGGTAGGAATTTGAAACTTGATTGTTGAACTCCTTATTCATTGCTCCTCCTAATGTACCATTGCAACAAGAATTGGGATTTGAGCCTAAATACTGACTCTTAGTATGGCACCTTTAAAAGAAAAGGGTAAACAAAAAATACAAGGGATTCTTTCCTGACTTTTCAAATAAGTTCATAAATTTATTCACCTACCTACCATCCATTCATCCATCAATCTATCCATTCATTCATCTACTGTAGAATATTAAATAGAAAGAGTACAATAAATCAGGAGTCAGGGGATATGGGTTCAAATTTGATCACTGGGGCATATTACCCATGTGACTTTGGGGAAAAATTTGATCTTCTTCACTTGGATTTCCATCTGTAAAGTGGGGCAATTGAGCTAAATGGTTTTTTCACTTTCCCTCGAATTCTAGTCCTTATGGTACCTTAGTGTTGGGATTGTGCTGCATGGGCAAATTGTACAATTTTCAATATTTTACAGTAAGCAAAAGTTTTTGACACCACTCTGCAAAGTTCATCAGAAGGATGAATTTTTAAGATTTGTCTTAGTGCCCAGCAAAGATATTTTTGGGGAAAAAAATGCTACATATTGATTCAGTCAAAATCCTTTCTTGTGCAGGCAGACTTGTCAATGCTATCCTTTTCACCAGCTAAGACACCTTGTATGCAAAGACTCTTTTCTGAATAAGGAAATTGGATGAGGGAATGATTAGTCTGAAGTTATGATCACTGAGGACAGTTTAGGTCTGAAATTCTGGGTGGGGGAGGACTTAGACAAATGCAGCCGGAGAGCAGCTTCCATGATACAATCAATGTAAGGGAAGCTAGATTTGAAAATGAGAGAGATTCTCTATTGCATTCTTAGTCCCTTTCACTTTCTACAGCATGGTAAAAATCTTGTAGCTTCTATGAGTTCTTAGTGTGTTTATCATAAAAAACGAGGGGATTGGCCTCAATAGGCTCTCACCAGTGCTAAAGCCATGACTCCAACTACTACTACTACTACAACTTTCACTACTACTACTATGACTATGACAAATACTACTATTGATATTTCCACTATTGCTATTATTGTTGTTACAACTATAAATACTATTGTTAATACTATTACTATTACTACTACCATTATTATGACTATTACTGCTACAGCTACTACTACTACTACTACTACCACTCCTACTACCATTACTACTCATACTCCTATTCCTACTGCTACTGCTGCTGCTTACTACTCCTACTCCTACTATTATTACTACTATTGCTTCTGCTGCTTATTACTCCTCCTCCTCCTCCTCCTATTATTACTATTACTGCTGCTGCTTACTACTACTACTACTACTACAACTACTGCTGCTGCTGCTGCTGCTGCTGCTTACTAATACTACACTACTACTACTACTACTACTACTGGTGGCATTACTATATGACCTTTATCTTTAGTTAAGTCAAATCTTCTCTAGTCATGGGTTTCTTCATGTATCAAACAAGGATGTTACGCAAAATAATTTCTAAGACCCAGTCTATTGTTAAATCTATAATCCTGTAAACTTGGTCAAGAGAATCCAAGAAGATAAAGCTGGAGTTGTAAGCCATATTGATAAATATATTAAATAATTCTCATTATATGCAGGCACACACATGCATCTTGCTCCAAATTAGAACAAAATATTCTGTCTGGCTGGCTTCTAATCTCCATTTATTGTTCCATGACCAATTCCCCAGTTGACCAAGATTTTATTCCCCTCTAGGTTCTTACTCACCACAAACTGCCTAGGGTCCTTTGAGGCCCTATGTCATAAATTCATCAGAGCTGCTCTAGGAATCTGTCACACTGCATATTTTATTTCATTTTTTAATCACAAAATCCATATATGTAAATGTTTATATAAACACATGCATGTATAAGTTTCTCTCTATGTGTATACAAACACATATGCATGAAAGGAATAGCCATTTGTGCATGAGAGGTTTTCAATTTCATGTACAATCATTTTTTAAACTATATTATGGAAATGCATGTTTTGGTCCACAATTTTTTAAATAATTAATTTGAAAAAATTCTACAGCTGTAAAAGACTTGAGAGGTTATTGATTTAAACTTCTAGACAAGTAAACTGAGGCTTAGGAAGGGAGAACAAACAAGTACTTGAACTCATTCAACTAATCCTTATAATGAAGAGACACCAGGCTAATTCCGGTTCTCTATCCCTGAAATGCTTGTAAATATTCTTCCTTTAAAATATGGTGTCTGCAAGTGAACTCAGTGCTCTAGTATGACCTGACCAGGGAAGAGGATAGTGGGGCTCTATGAGGAAAGAAAAACAGAGGACAGAGGCCTCTCTTTAAATTATTAATAATTTTATGATTTAGTTTTATTAACATGCACACATCACAGATTAGTTTGTGAGTCAGTGCTACTTTTTTTGGTTGTTGCCATTGGCAGACTGACTTCGGAATCTAGCTCAGATTCTGGCAGCTGTGAAGGATTTTTGTATTTGGGAACTGGCAGAAATCATGCCAACTTTTTGGAGACAGGTCTAGGCTATTAGGGGTAGCAAGGGGGTTGGATACTTTCAACCTAAAAAGAGAAACATCTGAGATGAACTTTTATCTTTCTTACTCTTCCATTTATCAGAAGGTTGGGCCATGGTGTAAAGTTGCCTGTAGTCATCAAGTATGGGTGATGCTGTGTTTGGGGACTATCTAAGAGGGGAAGAATAGATTAAGGAAAAGGAACTCAAAGTTCAAGGTGTTCTGGATCTTTTGTGGCCTCCCACAAAGCTTTCTTCCAGTTGTAAGGGGTCTGTCCCCTCTCAAAAATCACCTTGTGTTTTACCTATGTAATTACCAGAATTGCTTGATTCATTTCATTGAGTGCATGAGGAATTCCTTAATGGACTAAGCCTCAGAATGCATCCTTCCTTCCTTCCTTCCTTCCTTCCTTCCTTCCTTCCTTCCTTCCTTCCTTCCTCCCTCCCTCCCTCCCTCCCTCCTTTCCTCCTTGTTTCTTTCTCTTTCTTTCTTTCTTTCTTTCTTTCTTTCTTTCTTTCTTTCTTTCTTTCTTTCTTTCTTTCTTCCTTTCTCTCATTCTCTCTCTCTCTCTTTCTCTCTTTCTTTCCTTCATTCTTTATCTCTTTCTCTTTCTTTCTATCACTCTTTCTTTTTCTTTCTTTCTTTCTCTCTCAATTTCTTCTCTTTCTTGGGCCTCCTTAATAGATACTAAATATTTTTCTAGTTGAATTAAGAAGTTTATATTTCATATTGAAAACAATTAAGTGAATTAAAAATATTTTTAAATGAAATCATTCAGTAAGCTATTATTATGTTCAAGAAACTGACCCTGGAGTAAATTTCATTACATTCTAAAAATTACTTTTCCTTCCTTATGTTACTTTCTTAAAGTACTGCACATATACATGCACATACATTCATACAACATACAGGCATGTATTATTTGCTCCTGCATATACATACACACTTGTCCACCACATTTACTTACAGATTTATGTGTTTGTAACCTGTAAATACATTTGCATTATTCATACAGAGTATGCATATGTGTCTATGTGTCACTGTAATGATGAGATATGCTAAACTTTGTAAAGCATTTTTCACGGTGTTTGGCACACTGTAGGTCATAAGTAAATGCTTATTGATTGATTGAAGTTACTTCACATCTGTTTGTCTCAGTTTCTTCAAATGAAAAATGGGTATAATGATCGCTTCTATATTCCAGGATTATTGTGGATGAATGCTTTGAAGGTGAAATGAGATAATCTTTATAAAGTACTTAGCAGCCTTTCTGGCATACAGTAGATACTATGTAAATGCTTATTTTCCTCCTTCTTAAGCTCAGGGAAAACAAAAACAGACAGTTTCTGTCCTTAAGAACTAATTATATAACAGAGGTAATTGATGATGATGATGATGATGATGATGATGATGCCTGTCCTTCATTCTTGAAGAAGACCATGACATCAGGGAGGTGATGCCATGACAAGTAAAAGAATTGGTTCAGAGAGAGGCAGGAAGAGACTGTGTGAAGTCTCCAGTCTCACTCTCTCACTGAGTCCAATGTTTAGATATGGTTCAGGATGACTGGAGATGATACTGTTTACATAGGAACATGCAAGATTCAGACAAAACAGATATGAAGCAACCTCATAAGGGAATCATTGTTGGGATTTAGATACATTAATAAATGGACATAGTGCTAGAAATGAAGTAGGAGGGCTTGACCTCAAACCACAGGATGATAAATCCCTCTCTTTTTATTTTAGAAATAAGGAAACTGATGTAGAGATATGGGATGATTTTTCCAGGATGACAAAATAGTGTGCCAAAGACTGCCTTGGAATCTCAGACTATTTTTTGCAAGGCAATGGGATTAAGTGACTTGCCCAAGTTCACACAGGTAATTATTAATTGTCTGAGATTGGATTTGAACTCAGGTCCCCCTGACTCCAGGGCCAGTGTTCTATTCACTGAATCATCTGGCTGGCCTGGATTCTCAGACTCTGCCTCTGAACACAATGCTCTGTCCATTCCACTGACCCAGTTCTATCACTTCTCAGATCTTTCACTTTCTGTTTCTCATTTGTAAAATGAAGGTGTTCTTAGAGGTACATTCTAGCTGGTAGTCTTCCACCACCAGCTTGATGGTGGAATCTTCTATGCCTTCAATGTGATTCATTCACATTTTCATCTTGTCACCTACATTCCTGTCACATACATCAGGGAAAGAAGAAAATGTTCCTGACATCTGAGGTTGAGAATGTTTTGTGGGAGGAGACCCCAAATAGGGATATTCCAGGTTAAAAGAATACCTCTGAAACCCTGATGTGGCTTTTTTGCAAAAATTCACTCGTAGATGTAAATGATTGTAGGAGAATCATGGAACAGAGAAGTCATTTCAGTGATATGAAAACCACACATTGGATGAGTGGCTCATGATGTAAGGATGGATTCAAGTGAGGGCCAAGGAAATTTGTCTTTGGTCACCGTCAGTCAAAAATAAATACTCTTGACTTTCTGAATTCAGTTTATAAACCTACACTCTATATTGTTAACTCAGAAACCCCAGTGGCCCATTGTCATGAAAGAAGATGGCTCTGCTGAGATTTCTTGACAGATCCCTTGAAAAGCATGACAAATGGTCAATCCTCAGACAGTCAGAGGAAGTGACTGACATCCTTGGGAGAAGGACAGGTTACAGTGGGAGGAAATGAATGCAATTGTGCTTGGCTTTAATAGGCTCTGATGAGGCAGGCTGCCCACAAAGATGGGTTTGACTGAAGGAAAAACAGAACAAGGAGACTGAATGGAGCCAAGACTTAGGAGTGGCCTCAGGAAGAATCCAAGCTGCCGACTTAAGCATTGGATATCAAGTTCTTTTCTCCTGAGCAGGAGTCAAAGCTAGAGGATTTACTTGGACACAGTAATACAGACTTAATGGTTGCCAAGGCTTTTAAATATTTTTTCTTTCTTCATTTTATCTTTCTTTCTTTCCTTTCTTCCTCCTTTTTTCTTTTTTCCTCGCCTTCTTTTTTCTCCCTCCTTCCCTCCTTTCTTTCCTTCCTTCCTTCCTTTCTTCTTTCTTTCTTTCTTTCTTTCTTTCTTTCTCTCTCTCTCTCTCTCTCTCTCTCTCTCTCTCTCTCTTTCTTTCTTTCTTTCAAATATGAGCCTATTTAAGAAGGGAAGCATGACAAAAACCCCACATAACAGAAGTCTTCCTTAAACTTATCCCCATCTCCTTTGAATTCCGAATCCATTTTCACTGTTGGAAGGTGATTGCTAATTACCCTCAAATCACCACATGGTTAAGGACATAGAAGGAGGAGAGACCTAGCCTGATTATTATCTTTCTACAGACAGAGAAAAACTTAAAAGTTTTGAGAGTCTTCCATTTCTTTTTACAGCTAAAGATTCCTAGTCACCAGAGAAGATTTATTTATGGGTTAGAAATCCATGTTTATTGAGTATCTACTAAGTATTAGTAACTGGAAATACAAAGACAAATATCAAATATTCAAAAGGAGTTAACCTCTAGTAGAGGAGAGGTATATTTGCATAGATGTGCATAAACTTTATGCATATGCACATGATACATATTTATATATGTGCATGTGTATGAAAACATATGTATGGAACACATATAGGCAAAGTAATTTGGGAGCCTTTAATGAATAATTCTCTTATCTTCCTGCCAGGAGTAAAGTCCCTGGATTTTGAAATCTCATGAACTTTGTGCCAAGGAGATCTTAGTATTCTTTTGTACCCTGTTCACATGAGAAAGAGGGAGATTCTTCTAATGGAATAAAATTAGAGTTAGATCTAGTACACTGGAGTTCAAATCCTGATTTTGACACATTCCAAGTGATGTGATTTTGACTTTGGTTTCTTCATTTAGCTTCTCTGAATCTCAATATATTCACTACAAAAATGCACATCTTTTTCCTCCAATTGCTTATTTCCTCAGACATCCTGGTAGGAATTCAAATTATATTTTAGATTCTACATAATCTAATTCAAAATACATTAACTAAGTATCTACTGTATATTGCTAAATGCCTTCTCTATCTTTAGTTATCTATACCTACACACACATATATATATGGTGCTTAGCCTATGCCTATATCTGTATCTATATCTCTATGTTTATATCATTATATATCTATATCCACACAGATATATGGCACTTAGGATATATGTATTTCTCCATCTCTCTGTCTGTCTATGTCTATTTCTCTCTATCTATATAGGCATAGCTTTCTATATCTATATCTATATATACATATACATGACATTTAGAGCATTTGTGCATAGAAATATACATTTATGTATGTCTCTTTATATCTCTATCTCTATCTTTATCTCTATGTCCAGAGATGGCCATTAGTATATGTATTTCTAGAAATCTATATTTTTATATCTATCTGTATCTGTTATCTCTATTTACAAGGATAAATAGAAAGATAAATAGATAGATGTAAATAGGGATATGAACTTGAATATGGTTATAGAAATGCTCACACACATCGCTGGGTTGACTTATCCAATAGAATGCAAACTCCTTTGGGCAGAGATTTTCACTTTTTCTTCTTTTTGTTCTTTGTGTTCCCAGGGCCTAATCTAGAGCTTGGCATATGACAGGAATGAATCTATGTTTGTTATTCAATTGTTTTGTGCAGGTACTCTTCTAGACCAGACTCATCCCAGAGTCCCACCAGCTAGCAAGGTGCTAGGGACAAAATTTGTAAAGATCCCTTACCCTCAAGAAACAAATACTCTGGGGGATAGATGGAAGCTTGAACAATATTTACATAGATAAGCAAATACACATTAGGAAGATAAACAGTACAGGTACAGGGTGGTCAGGAAAGTTTTCCCATAGGAGGTGGCATCATAAAGGAATCTCAAAGGAAGCTAAAGTCCATGGGTGTGATCTAAGAGACCCTGCTCAAAAGTATAGAAATGTGGTTTAAAATGTTGGAATTGGCAAGAAGCAGACAAGTTAGAGTATGAAAAGGGGGATAATGCAAAAAGTCTGGAAAACTAAGCAACATTCAGTCCATGGAAGACAGTTCGTTGTTAAGTGATTACTTTGTCCTCCATCCTAGATTCAATTGGGAGCCATTGAAGATTCTGGAGCAAGAAATGAAGGTTAAATTTTCCTTGAAAGTCAAACTGCCACCATGAAGCCAGACACAAATTAATCAAATGTTGATCACTTTGGCAGAGAGACAGATCTTGCTGCAAGTTAGTGAAGAAATTCGCTTGGGCCTTGTACTCTGATATCTACTTAATGTTCTACAAATAAGTCACTGTTGACATAATTTTCAGTCTCTTTTAGATTAGTCAATTATGCAATTTCCCAATTTTTACTTTCTTCCCTTCTGTCTCAGAAAGGCCCCCAGTGGGCCTTCCTTGGTAATTTTTATTCCTGTGTTCTTGTGTCCTTCCAAATTCCCATTCCACACTTTCCTCATTAAATTACAAGTTTCCCTTCTCCCCCCAATGTAATTATCTGTAACTTCATTGCTCCCTGACTTTGGATAACATTTAAAAAGAATAAAATATATATACTTAAGAATATGCCATTTTAATTAATTTCTCCTGGCTGTATTCCCTTTCTAATTTCTCTGGAAATACAAAACCCAAAATTGCCCATCTCATCCATGAGACGTACTGCACTTGGGTCACACAGATCTTTCCCTAATATGGGCTTTTGTTTGTGCTGATCTAGGTCTTCTTTGTCTTTTCTCCCTGCTGCTGTATACTCCTTGGTCTTACAGTCTGCTGACTCTCACTTAAAAAGTATGAGTTTTCTCTAATTTACCCCCTTGCCAGTTTTGAATCTGTGAGCCTCAGGCATAATCTATCTTTTTTTTCTCTTTCCAACCAATTTTCTGCATTTAACTAGTCTCACAGATATAGTTTTCACTTGTCTTCAAACATTGTAAGTCTTTGTTTTTCTCTTCTCTCCCCATTCTTCCACGTGGCCTGATTATGGAGTGTTTGAAATCTTTGTTCTCTTTCCTAAAAGTGGTACATATGTAAGATGAAGTATCCCAACAATTTAAGCAACATAGGGTGGGATCAAGATTCTTCCAGAGTGCACCAAAATATATATTTTTTTAAAAAATTATTTTATTTTTAATTTGTGGAAAAAAACAATCATTTCTCAATTTCATATGTAGTCATCTTTGTTTTGAAATGTACTACATGAAGGAACCAAAATTTCGAGGATGCTTGCCCATATTTTAACAGCCTTAGAGACAAGTTAGTTTAGTACCTACTTAGGAAAAACAATGGGTTGAAATGATCAGTTTGTCCACTCATTTTGATTGTCCTATCCTGGATCCTTCTATATTTCTTATTGACTAACCATGAGGCTCTATTACATGACCTATTTTCTTCTTCCTGTATATTAGTGATATTATTCATTCATATTTCACCTCTATTCAATGGACTCTTAGAAGTCGATATCTGACCCAGGAGTCTTCTGAGATCGAGTCCCATATTACTAATGAACTAGGGAATATTTCATACTGCATGTTACATAGCCATCTCTAACTCCTTAAAGGCAAACAAGAATTCAGTATCTTTCAATGGATCTGACTTTCATATTTCAGTTGAGGGAGACTTCAAGTCATTAAATTAGTAACTTTAGAGTCATCTTTGACTTTTCAGTCTTCTTTATACCCCACATAAGCAAATAAATGATTCTGTTCTTATCAACTCTACGTCACAGAATCATTTGAGCCCTTACCACCTCTTTCTTGAACAATTGTTGTTGTTGTGCAGTCATTTTGCAGTTGTCTCCAAATCTTGGTGTCTTTATTTGGAATTTTCTGAACAAAGACTCTAGAAAGACTTGCCATTTGGCCTTCTGTAACTTGTTTTTCAGATGAGGAAATTGAGACAAACAGGGTGAAGAAACTTACCCAAGGACATTGGGGAAATGTCTGAAGCAAGATTTGATCAGGAAGATTAGTCCTCTGGCGTTAGATCCTGAACTTTATCCACTGCACCATATCCAACCTTACTATTTTATTAGGAATCAGAATTAACATCTTGGAAGTCACAGTAATTAATTCAAAACAAAATGAAATGGGAAACTGTGAAAAAGAGCATTGGCCTTAGAATAAGGTGACCTGGATGTAAATCTTCCTATCAGACTGTATGACCCAAGACTAATCACTTAACCTCCTGGGCCTTGGTTGTTTCATCTAGAAAATAAAGAGTTGAGATTATATGCTCTCAGAAGTTTCTTGTTGCCCTATATCCTGTGCCTTCCCTGGGTATCATTTTTCTTATCTACAAAATTGAACTTGGAGTATATGGTCACTTCTAGCTCTCGATCTATGATCCCATGATTCCTTGGGCACCATTTCCTTATCTACAAAACTAAGGAGCTTGAATGAAATGGACTCTGAAATTAATTCCATCACTAAATTGATCCCTTGATGACCCTATGAACCTAAATGGACTAGTTGAAGAGGAAATGGGATTGGGCTAGGCTTTAAAGGATGAGTAACATTTGAACAAGTGAGGAATAGATGGTTAAATCAAAGTAGAGAGAATGAGCTAAGCATCACTTTCCATCAAAGATGAATCTTGGAGACCGGGGAATAGAAAAAAAAATATAGCCACTCAGTTTCTGACCCATATTAATAATTTATGTTTCTTTAGTACTTTAAGGTTTACAAACCATTTTTCCTTATGGGAGGGAGAATAAGAGTTATGATAATATGAAGAGCTGAGACTCAGAAAAGAGACTTTCCCAATATCTTATAACTAGGAAGTATCAAAAACTAGAAAATGACTTCAACTCTCCAATCTCTCTGACTGGGCTGTTTCTTCCTTGTTCCCATTTACCTTCTTAGAGATTGCTCTGTCAAATGAGACCCAAGTCTAATATTTGATCCAGGATTCCGTTCACTCCTACTGAAAGCATCCCTTTTCTTAGAAGTTGCAGAGAATGTGTTCCTTCATCCCACCTGCCTGCCCCATTCTGGAACATATAAGTAATTCAATGAGTATTATACTTCACTTGCATTGATAAATAGGCAATAAAAATGCACAGACAACTCAGGTAAAATCAATTTATTTCAATATTTTTGACATAGCTGCAGTAGTGACTCTGGCTTAGACAACCAATAGTGCCATTCCCCACCAAGAGAAGTGGTAAGATGTTGGGCATAAATTAGGCTTAAATGTCACCTAGATAATGAGGCTGCATCTCTGCTGATTTATCTTTTCCTTTCTTTCCTGGCAAACACTCTAAGCTGGCAATCAGGCGAGGCAGCCATCAAGATACAACCTTTATGGTATGAAAAATGGCCCGCCAGAATTTATTGAAGATGCCAGTGGCATATTGATATTTATAGTAGGGCCGTCTCAAGATTTCAAATTAAAGAAGGGACAGTTGCATGAAGGGAAAGAAGGGAAGACGAAGAAGAAGAAGAAGAAGAAGAAGAAGAAGAAGAAGAAGAAGAAGAAGAAGAAGAAGAAGAAGAAGAAGAAGAAGAAGAAGAAGAAGAAGAAATTTTTGTAGTTTTTTTGAATCTACTTGGAAAAAAGATTGGACGCATTCCTTGTGACCCTAAAGATTATTATCAGAAATGCTCATTTTAAAGAGGCAGAATTAGCTTGACGTCAGGGAAAAGGTAACAAATTTCCCACAAAACTGAAATGGATTGATGACCCAAGAAGTAATAGGATTCCCCCTCACTAGAATTCTTCCATCACTGGAGAATTGATGAGCACTCCTTGGGAATTATATAAAGAATTCTTGCTTAGGACTGGTTGAGCTATATGATCCCGGAGTTTCCTTTTTAATTTCAAGAGCTTATGATTCCATGTTATCACAGGTTATAACACTAAAAGGAATGTGAAAGTTCATCTGTCCCAGTCTCCTCATTCTTCAGTTGAGGAAACTGAGATCCAGAAAAGAAAAGTGCTTTGCCTCCAGATGATTATACAGCAGCAGAACCAAGACTCTAACTAAGCCTTCTAAGTTCATAGGGGTCCAGAATTTCATGACATGGTACTGATTCTTTACAAGTTCCCTCCCTTTTTCCCACTCTTTTTAAAAAGGGATTATTTTTCTTTCCTTTTTTTTTTCTTCAGGGGAGATTTAAGATCCGTGGAACTTTTCAGTTTATGGCAACATTCTAGATGAATAAAACATACTTGTGTTCTGACCATTTCAAGTCTTCCTTTTATTTATTGAGATTCGTGTAATGTTGAACTTGGAGCTTCTTTACTCAAAACACAAAACCTGCATACCTAGAACTCAGTACTGAAAGTCTGGCATTTTTTCTCTTAATTATACTTACATTCTGAATTCTGAAGTCCCATATGATTAGTTCGCTAGGTGAACATTAGTCTTAGCAATTTAGCAATGCTTTGGACATGCCATTTCCACTGGAGAAGGGCATTAATTCTAATAAAAATGGGAAATATCTTTTTTTGTCTCTTGATAGAAATTTTACAAGTATTAGGGCAGTCCAAAAGTGAATTAGTCGTCCACTGAGAAATCAAAAACCACAGGCTTAGCAAAGAGAGAAAAAAAAATGACCTTTAGAAGACAGTTTTATTTTATGTAAAAAATTCTTCTAGGGTTTTCCCCTTCAACCTTGATTAATAGTTTTAAAATATATTTTATTTTCCACCACAAAATCCCATTTACATGTTAGTGATGGTGGATCCAGGGGCAGGAGAATGAAGGATGGGATGGAAGGTACTTTCTAACTGTCTGTGTTTGAAGATATCTATATCTCAAGGTTATGTCTTTTCTATTTTTCTAACTGAGTAGTTTAATTAATATACAACTTCATTCACATTTTCCATGTGGGTAACTTCATTAAGATACTGCTATTACCATCATTGCTACACAAATCTCATTTATAAAACACATTCCATTCAAAAACGTGTTTGCCATTATAGAGAGATAGTCTGGTAGAGTGGGTAGAATGGATATGGGATCACTAAGACCTGGGTTCAAATTCAATATTTTGCATTTATTTGCTCAGTGTCCTTGGGTAAGTCATTAATTGCTCTGTACCTCAGTTTTCTTATCTACAAAATTAGGAGGACTTGATGGAGTCTAGAGAGGCTTTCTGCTATAAATCTATGATATTATGATTCTATAAAATGTAAAAAAAATAGAGAAGCCTAAAAGAAGTACGAATAAAGGCTGCTAATTCGAATTTCTCACCTCTATTTCTCATACATTATCTTTCCCAAGTAATATGCATTCATTTTATCAGAAACATGCTTGGACTTAGGCCTCAACTCTAAAACATATTGATGGTTTGAGGTACAGTAACACTATAGAAAAATGGATAGTATGGTAGAGGGAGTTTTCAGGTTTTTTGTTGTTGCTGTCTTTATTCCAAACCTTTTCTCCTTCAAAACAGGAATTCACTGAATAATTAAGTTTAGCAGAATATAAAGAAAAGAGTTTGAAATTCAAGAGATCTGGAGTGGTTTTCTGGTTCCTTCTGGTTCAATAGTTATATGACTTTGAAGAAAGTACCATGCCTCTCCAACTTGTTTTTCTCAACTGTAAAATGGGAACAATAATAATACTTACAAAGCAGTAATCTCTGACTCCTTGGAACACAAAGTGAGTTTGTATTCAAGCCCTCCCTTCCTTTTTTGCCAGAGTAAGAATTGTTGGATGTTCATGTATTAGAAAGGTAAAGCCTCCTCTAACTCATCTCACCGTGACTGAGGAGGGTAGTTATTCCCTGATGCATCTTCTCTATGAAACCATATAAAACTAAGGTGATTTCACTCACAACAGGAACACGGAATGTGCACACACTATAACACACCACAAAAATTCAGTAGACCTGAAAGATGAACAATTAAGGAGACGTTCATTCCCTCAAGCAAAGTAATCACTAGAGGACAAATTCTTTGACTTGGGTAACCACATAAAATAAAGAAAACTGCAAAATTCTCCCTACCTGTGTGCCCTTCATTTCTTCTTCAGTAGTAACAACAGAGCAGCTAGGTCACATAGTGGATAGAGCATTGGCCTTGGAATCAGGAGAGTTTGAATCCAGCCTTAGACACTTGACTTTTACTAGCCGTGTGACCTTGGAAGTCCCATGGGAAGATTATTTTCTTTTCTCATTTACTATACAGTCTTTTCTCAGGATCTGGGTCTTCCCATCCTTGTGGATGCTAGTTGCTCCAAGGTGTACCATTTTTCCTTCTCTAGAGGTAGAGAGCTGTCCATGGAGGCATAAAACTCATTCAGAAGTAGTCTGTCTCCAGATCAAATCATTGCAATTTTTATTCATTATAATCTCTCTATTTCCCAAACCTCCCATTTTGGAATATTTATTTTCTTCCGTGGGAGTGACCATGGGAGTCATTTAAACTTGATTGCCTTGCATTTAGACCCAGTGGGATCCAGATGATTCTGGAAGAAATGGATGTTGGGTACTTAGCACAGCATACCTCTCACTCAGATTCCATTCATATGCTTGTCATGGCATTACCTCCTTGATGGTCATAGTCTTCTTCGAAAATGAAGAACAAACATTATTATTAGTAACAACATGTAGAGTAATAAAAAGAGAGTAGGGTGCGAAAAAACATATAGATTTTGGACCCTCTAGAAATGTTAACTGCTCATACTTTGTCCAATAAATGAGCAATTGATTTATTATTTGAGGAAAGGAGTCACATGTTTAATTGTTTTTTTGTCCTTCCGTTTTCAAAAGGACTAAAGACATTCTGGGTTGCGTCTTTTATTTTTATTTTTATTTAAGGCAATGGGGTTAAATGACTTCCCCAAGATCACACAGCTAGGTGATTATTAAACATCTGAGGTTGAATTTAAACTCAGGTCCTCCTGATTCCAGGGCTGGTGGTCTATCCACTGTGCCACCTAGCTGCCCCTGGGCTTCTTAATTTGAGCATGTATTGTTTTAAGTTAGGCATATTTGCACAAAGCTCTCAGCCTCACACATTGATTATTAGTATTAATGATACTCCAAGTCAATTAATCTATTCATCAACAATCAGATGGATTAATGTTCCAGACACCAAGCTAAATCCTGAGGATACTATAAACAGAATAGATGATTCCTTCCCTTAAGGAACTTATATTCTAATGGGGGAAGCCAACATACACATAAAAAAGTATTTAGAAGATGAATACAAATTTGATGTGTTTTCTATGGCACCATTCTGCCCCCCATACATATACATCACCTTGTTTAACTCTTCCAATTACCCTGTGGGATAAATATCATGAATATTATTTCTTGGCTTGTTTCATTGATCTGGGGAACCCACGGGATGAGAGCTGTCTTCTAAAGAAGATTTACAGCTTTTCTTCAACTTAGGGGCTCAGAGAACTGCTTTGGGGCACTGAGAGTTTAAGTGCCTCTTCATGGCAAAACAGTTAATAAGTCTCAGAGACAAGATTTCCCCATTGGAATTTCCTGATTGAACGTCGTTTAACACTCTAACTCTTAGACCACATGATCTCTCAATTTCTCAATTATTTATTGTGGGAAGGCAGATTTGAATTCAGGTCCTTTTGACTCCAGGGCCAGTGCTCTGTTCACTGTGCCATCTAGCTGCCCCATAACTCTTTCATTTAACTAAAATCTTTTTGTCAATCTTCTATTTCAACTTTATTAATTTTAAAATTTTTCTAAACATATCTAAAAGTTTATATTTTCCTCTTTCTCCTCATTAAATTTCTTCCCTTTCTTTAAGATATGGCCATTATGTGTATTTACTCATCCTTTTGCCCATATATTTCTCAAGTGACTAAAGCATCTGATTTGAGTTCTCTTCTATGCTATTGCCTTATAGATCTTGCCCCCTTCTCTCCCTATAAAATCTACTTTTTACACTCTTAGATGCATCCTACAGGAGAAAGAAGTATTGGCCTATGAAACAAATTGTCCTGTGTCCCCTGTCCAAGATTATTTTCTTTTCTCATTTACTAGACAGTCTTTTCTCTGGATCTGGGTCTTCCCATCCTTGTGGATGCTAGTTGCTCCAAGGTGTACCATTTTTCCTTCTCCAGAGGTAGAGAGCTGTCCATGGAGGCATAAAACTCATTCAGAAGTAGTCTGTCTCCAGATCAAATCAATGCAATTTTTATTCATTATAATCTTCTCTCTATTTCCCAAACCTCCCATTTTGGAATATTTCTTTTCTTCCATGGGAGTGAACTTCCTTCATGGGGTAGAAAAGCTGTCTCTATCTCCTGTTGCCGAATCAATATTTCTCTCTTCCTAAGAGTTGGTTTCAATCTTTCCATTTTTCAGCTTACCTATATTCCAGTTGACCCTCTTCTTGAGGGATGAAAGAAGTTCATTTCCCTTTACTCTTGACCATGGTAATTCTCTTCTATTTTATTCCCCTCTCCCCTCAGGTCATTCAATTCATTTCAGTTTAACAAGCCCTTATTACTTATCTAACATGGGCAAAGCATTTACCAAAGAGATCTTCACTAAGAATTTTTGAGATATGTAGAATCCTAAATGGGAATTTAATCTGACTGTTGACATGGCTATACGATGATTTATTCAATGTAATTCCTGTTTACTCTGTCTCTGTCTACTCTCACAGTCTCAATCCTTGCCATTATTCAGCACTGAATGACTTTCAAATGATTTTTGAAATTCTGTGCATTATCTAAGCATTATATACAGGTCTTGGGGACTTCACTTCATCCTTCCTATCCATGACTTCAAAGCCCAATGATGCCAATAATGACATCAATCATTAGCAAAGTGGAATGAGAGCTGACTTTTGGAAACTGGGAAAATCTGGGTTCAAGCTCTTTCTCTGACAAATGCTGTGTTCCAAGAAAACTTTCTGATACAATAAAGTGCAGAACTGGTGTTGATTTGTGATAGAAGAGAGAATATATTCAATGGGAGTTTGAATAGGATCCTATACAAATAAATAGCTTTCTTAGAGAACGTTTATTTACAAATAGCTTTCTAATCTATGATGTGATTTGGTCTTCAACTACTCTTTTTGACTTCTATTCTTATTTTATTTTCACTACTATAAAATTGTGATCATTAAGAATAATAATAGGGGTGGAACCAGATGGTGGCAAGAGAAGAGCCTCTCCTAGTTGTTCTTTCCAAAATATTTCAAAAATCTTAAAATTATGACTCTAACTAAAGTTTTGAGAGACTTTGAGAGACTGAACCCACAGAAAGATCCAGTGAGGCAATTCTCCAGTTCAAGATAACCTGGATAATAGTGGGAAAACTCTGTTCCATGTGGTTAGCCCCCAGAGTGAAGAAACTTCAGCCTCCAAAGAACAGCCCCAGGGTGCCTGGGAGCTGTAGCTCCAGAAGCAGTTTCTTGACCTGCATCCCTGGGAGCACCAGGTACAACTTGGAGGATGAACAGGGAGACCTCTGCCAGAGCAAGTGAGAAGTCCAGGCCCTCAGGGTGGTTGTGGCACTCAGTGGGGTGGCTGAGGCAGCCCAGATCCAGGAAAGGGAAGCAGAAGCTGGCAAGCAGGAGCCTCCAGATAGCTGGACCCTGAGTGCTCAGCGCATCAAAAGTAGGGGAATGGAGGGAGACTTCGGAGGGTTGTCCTCTGTCCCAGGAACAGGACTCTGGGGCTCTAACCACATTCAGATCCCAATTGCAGTCTAGGCCCTCCCATAGAACAGGCCCCCATAGCCCTATGGCAAAGGGGTGCATTTCTGATCATTCACAGATCAGAAGAGCAGTCAGAACTTCACACACTGGCTCTGAGTTCCTTGTGAGAAGGAGTGTGCCAATAATACTCAAAAGTGCAGGAAGCACCCCCAAACCAGGCACAGACTGGGGGAATGAGTAAACAGAGAAAAAAAAGGAACCAGACCATTGACAAATACTTTGTCTATAATCCCAAGGAAGGTCAAAATACTCAATCTGAAGATGAGTAAGTACAAACCTCTGCATCTAAAGACTCCAAGAAAAATGGAAGTGGGGTTCAGGCTATGATAGAGCTCAAAAAAGATTTTGAAAATCAAGTAAGGGAGATAGAAGTAAAATTAGGAAAAGAAATGAGAAAGATGCAGGAAAAACATGAAAATGGAGTCAGCAGCTTAGTCAAGGAGATTCAAAAAATGCTGAAGAAAATAACATGTTGAAAACCAGCTTGGGTCAAATGGATAAAATAGTTCAAAAAGTTATTGAGGAGAAGAATGCTTTAAAAAGCAGAATTGGCCAGATGGAAAAGGAGCTAAGAAAGCTCTCTGAGGAAAACAAATCCTTCAGATGTAGAATGGAGCTAAAGGAAGCTGATGACTTTATGAGAAATCAAGATACAATACTTCAACACCAAAAGAATGAAAAATTAGAAGAAAATATGAAACATCTCATTGAAAAAACCACTGATCTGGAAAACAGATTCAGGAAAGATAATTTAAAAATTATTGGGGTACTTGAAAGTCATGATCAGGAAAAGAGCCTTGACATCATTTTTAAAGAAATCCTACAAGAAAATTGCCTACATGTCCTAAAAGCAGAAGGCAAAAATAGAAATTGAAAGAATCCACCAATCTCCCCTGGAATGAGATTCAAAAAAACCC
Organism: Macrotis lagotis; assembly: GCF_037893015.1. Taxonomy (NCBI): domain Eukaryota; kingdom Metazoa; phylum Chordata; class Mammalia; order Peramelemorphia; family Peramelidae; genus Macrotis; species Macrotis lagotis. The sequence continues at coordinate 890,261,518 of NC_133658.1, forward strand.
CCAAACAACCCCCAGGAATATTATAGCCAAGTTCCAGAACTCTCAAGTCAAAGAGAAAATATTACAAACAGCCAGAATGATACAATTCAAATATCATGGAGCTGCAGTCAGGATCACACAGGACTTAGCAGCAACTACATTAAGGGCTCATAGGACTTGGAATATAATATTCTAGAAGGCAAAAGAGCTTAGAATGAAATCTAGAATCAACTACTCAGAAAAACTGAATATTCTCTTCCAGGGGAAAAGATGGATTTTCAGTGAAGTAGGGGCATTTCAAAATTTCCTGTTGAAATGACCACAGCTGAGCAGAAAGGTTGACCTTCAAATATAGGACTCAGGTGGAGCATAGAGAAAGGAGAAGAAGGGTAAATTATGAGGGACTTAACGATGATGAACAGCATGTATTCCTGCATAGAAAAATGATACTGATAATACTCATATGAACCTTCTCATTTAATAGAGCAGGTAGAAGGAGCTTTTATAGATGAAGCACAGGAGAGAGCTCAATTTGAAGATATAATATACTGTAACAATGGAGTCAATGGCTAAAAGGGAAATGTACTGGGAGTAAGAGAAAGGAGAGGTGGAATAGGCTAAGATATTTCATAAAAACATAACTTTTTTACAATGAGCTTTTGCAATGATATGGAAGGGGGGAAGTCAAAGGGGAATGAGGGAAACTTCGCTCTTCAGAAATGGCTCAGAGAGGGAAACAACATACACACTCAATATGGTATAGTTATCTAGAGTAAAAAGGAGAGAAGGAGGACAGGGGGAAGGGGAGGATGTGGGTGATAAAGCAGAGGGTAGACTGTAGGAGAGAATAGCAAATATAAAACGTTATCTTTTTTTTACTTTTTTGCAAGGTGCTGGGATTGGGGGGCCTGTCTGGAACATGGGGTCAGGTGGTTGCTGGGTCTTTGGAGTAGTATAAGGGCCTGGGGGCCTCTTAGCCCCACAGCCGGTGCTCTGTCTGATGCATCACTCAACTATCCTACAGCACATTTTAGAAGAGAGCCAGAGTGAAAGGAGAGAGAAAATATTATATATGGCAGTGGAGAGGAATGGATGGAGGCAATTGAGGACAACAGAGTTAAGTGACTTGCCTATTATCCAACACATATTAAGTATCTGAGGCTAGATTTCAACTCAGCAATAGCGACTGTGGAAAAATATGGAAGTAACTTCTATGATGGACTTATGATAAAGAATGCAATCCACCCAAGACAGAGCTGATGGTATCAGAACACAGACTGAAACACATTTTTCTCTTTATTTTACTTTATTTCTCTTGAGATACTATTTTTTTTTGTGGGAGAGGGGGTATTAGGTTTACTCTTAAACAAGAATACTTTAGTAATGTATAAATGATTGTGGAGTTTGAACAAAGACCTTTTATTTATTACCTTTTTTTTTAGATTTTTCAAGGCAATGGGGTTAAGTGGCTTGCCCAAGGCCGCACAGCTAGGTAATTATTAAGTGTCTGAGGCCGGATTTGAACTCAGGTACTCCTGACTCCAAGGCCAGTGCTCTATCCACTGTGCCACCTAGCCGCCCCTGTTTATTACCTTTAATTTAAAAAAAAAAACCAAAACTGTTATCTTAATACATAAAAAAGAATAATAATAATCTTTTACTAGGGAAGTCAATTTAGAGGGTGAAATATTTACTCCACTGATATAATTTAATTAATGAGACCAAAGAATTCACTTCAAAAGCAAGAGCACCTTGGAAAGGGAACCAAATGGTTTAAATTCAAACTAAGGTATAGGTGGGTAGCTAGGTGATGTAGATAATAGGACACTGAGTTTAGAGTCAGGAAGACCCATTTTTCAGAATTAAAATCTAGTTTTTTAGATACCTACTAGCTCTGTGAGCTTGAACATGTCACTGAATTCTGTTTACTTCAACGTCCTCATTCATAAAATGGTCTGGAGAAGGGGATGGCAAACCACTCCAACATTATTGCTGAGAAAATCTTTAAATGGATTAAAGAAAACTTGGACATGAATGAAAAATGATCAAACTGAAAGGCATAAATGCCTCACAGCAGATGTATTCCTGAGATGAGCACTGGGGCCCATTTCTGCAAGTAATTAGTTGTGTGGTCTCAAATATGTCACCTCATTATCTAGGTTGCTTGAAAATGAGGAAGTTGGATTACCCAGCACCTTCTCTAATGAGGGCATGTCAGGCAGGGTGATCCTGTGTCAGTGTTACCCATGCTACACAATCAATTCCAAAGTTCTTAACAAAGACCTTCAGAGGTAATTGCACACTTGAAGAAGGTTTAAGGGTTGCATCTAAACAAGATTCAGGGGAGAGAGCATAGAAATGACATTGTGATTTTCTTCATCTCTTCACAGTTTTGCTAAGGCTTTCACTGTTGATGCCAGCTCCCATATGATTCTGAAAAGACTTCTCTGTCATGGCTTAGTCATTTTTCTGTCTTCCATTGTGATGACATCCAGATTTGAGGATTAAGAGATAATGTCATCTTGGTATCTAAGGGTATTTAGAAGGGATGTGTATGGCCACTAAATACTGTGACACCAATAAGCATTTTTTTCAATCTGTAAAATTATGAGGTTGGAGCAGATGAATTCTAAGGTCCCCTTCAGTTATAGATGCTGATGTATACCTAAAAGAAGACAATGTAGCATGGATGATAGAATTGTTGAAACATGTTCATTGGGTTCAAATTCTGCCTTTGTTACTTATGAATCATGCTGAGGGCAGATTTGAACTCAGTTCCCTGATTCCAGGTCTGGTTTTCTATCGACTACACCTATAGCTGCCCTAAATTCTGCTAAATTTTGAGGAAATTCAGGGAAATCTTGAGGCAGAAGTGAGGGGAAAACATCGGGTTTCCTAATCGTGGGGGGGGGGGGGCTGTCCATGAATTTTAAAAATATTGAGACAATGATTTCAATGTAAAAAATTTTAATTTATTTTGATGTAAATAATTTCTTTTGTAGTTTCCTATATAACCTTTGCAATGTCCTTTGTAATTATCTGTATTTTACACATTTGAAAAATATGGTTCTGGAAAGGGAAATTCATCAGATTACCCAAAAGGTCCATGACACAGAATAGGTGAAGAAGTCTTACAGAACAGTTCCCCCCACTTGTAATTGTTCTCTTTCCCTTGCCCCTCCCTCTTTATTTTTCCCAACATTAATGAAGTATGAGAATACCAGAGAATGAGGTTTCCTTGACTAAGATACTGGAGTGGTTTCAGTTTCCTTCTTCCATTCTCTTTAGAGATAAGGCAATTGAGGAAAACAGAGTTAAGTGACTTGCCTATTATCCAAAAGATATTAGGTGTCAGTCTAGATTTCAACTCAGGTCTTTCTGACTCGATGTCTGACATTCTATTCACTGTACCTCTACCTCACCAATAGTTATTTCTAGTGCTTTGCAAACTTTAAAATACTTTTTATTAGAATCATAACTTCAGGAAAGAATTGTCAAAGTCATCCAGTCTAATCCCTTTCTTCTAGAGATGAAAAAAATACTGAATCCCCCAAAACTAAAATTACATATCCAAGGTGACAGAGGTGAGGGACAGTCTGGATTTGATCCCAAATCTATTAACAGCCAATCTAATGTTTTTCCCAAAGCATTGTCCACTATCCTTTTATTTAGCAAGGTCATGCAGTCAGAATGGTTTCATAGTGAACAAACTAAGGAAGAATGAGCCTGCCTACTTTTTGGTCTGTTCCAGTCATCCCTGAGAGACTGCTTATGACATTGGCCATTATGGCTGTCACCCAGGAAAGAGGAAACCTTGGATTTAAGGCTTCAAAGGCCTTAAAAATAATAATAAATTTACCTTTCTTAGTTTCCCTCCTCTATCTGTGTATTCAGGTGGTGATCTTGGATCTTAAATGGTTTCATAGTTCAAAATGTGTTCACTGATTTACTTTTTATGTGCTAACATAAAGTAAAGACCATTTCGATATGTCATTGCCATCCTCCCTTGCAAGCACCCAGGTACAGGCACATAACATCCATTCTGATGATCTGGCTGGGCTTCTCCCCTTCCTTTGAAATAACAGCTGAGTTCTTATGTTAACTTTAAGGCCTTTGTTCTGACCCCTCTGCTAATAGAGTTTCCTTCTACATCCCTCCTAGAACTGGCTCTGTAAATCAGACTGGGGTGTCACAGCCATAAATACAACTAGCTGGTGAGGATGGAAGGAAGAATAATTTCCCATTCTATTCTATGTCCCTCCAGGCCTTTAATATTCTGAATACAGGTTTGCTCAAGACTGGGTATAGAATTAATTCAGGGGTAGCTAGTTGGAGATTGGGGGCAAGCAGTGGAAGGAAAAACAGGCACTTCATTTCTTGTTCTTGAGGTATCTAGTAAGTGAAATAGAGCAGTTTTAATAAATGAGGATTACATGTCATTGGAATACCATTTCTACTCTATGAGGTAGATAATTCTATTCCCATTTTCCATGTAAGTAGGATTGAGATATTTGAACTGATACTGAATGGATCACAGATCCATTTTGTGATAGAAGTGTGATTTGAATCCAGATCATCCAGAATTTGGATCCAACATTCTATCCATTTACTGTCTTTGCTTAGTTGTTTTCAATTGCATCTGACTCTTTATATCTTCTTTTGGACTTTTCTTGACAAAGATACTGGAATAGTTTGCCTTTCCCTTTCCTAGCTCATTTTATAACTTAGGGAACTGAGGCTAACAGGATTAGGTGACTTGTTAAGGGTCATATACCTAGTAAATGTATGAGGTCACATCTGAACTCAGATCTTCTTATCCACTCAACCTGGTTAACTTAACATTAACATCTGAAGCTCTGTCCTCAAAGAGCAAGAGTATTCTTTCTTCTTACATAAATTTTAAGTAAGATTTCATTCAGTCCAACCTCATTTCAGCACTCCTCATTATTGCTTTATGTTTAATGGCAAAATGGGGTTAATAAAACCCAATGTACATGCCACATTCAATAGGGTTGTTGTAAGGATCAAATGAGAACATGACAACCTTGATGTCTTATGTATTGTATCTATGATTAGATCAGCATGTGGGAACTACCAGTGTGAGAATGTGCTCTATTAATGTAGATCTCAACCCACTTACAACTTAGTAGATATCTTGCTCAGGTTCCCATAGTTAATTAACAGAGAGAGGATTCAAATCACGTCCCTGACTTCAACTATATCATTTTTTTCATTATCGCAAATCACATCATAGCATGGGGCATGACATGGTCAACTTTATTAAATAATGAGTTTACTCCCTGAATATCTTAAAGCATAGGATTAATGACCTGCAATGAAGATGATGTTTTAAAGGAGAATTTTATTCAGGTACATGTTAGACGAATGAGGCTACTTAGCTTCTACTCCAACTCAGAGATTTATTGCATTCTCACTGTGCATTTAATGCAATCTTATGGCACTCTTCTAGTAGTTGGTATTTTCAGCAAATAGTTGAAAAAAAATTACCAGGGTCATTAGAAAGATGCCATAGGAATATTACTGGTAGTATCTCCTCTGTTGAAGAGACATCAAGATCCAGTGAGATAATATTTGTAAATACATTAGTAACTGCCACATAGTAGGTGTTTAATAAATGATTGTTATCTTTCCCTTGCCCCTCCCTCTTTATTTTTTCCATAATTAAGTTTTACAACTGAAAAAATTTTACAGCCTCATTTCAACTCTCTTTACTACTCTTCTGGCATGAATTTCAACTCACCCCAGGCACATGGTGAATGTCTGTTTACCATGCTATTAGAGTATGACACTTTAGGTTACTTTTTTCCAATTACTGTATTAAAAACAGTATAAGAGAGGATAAAAGAAAGCAAGCAAGACTTGGCTAAAGGGCACTAATCAATAGATCTAAATTCAGTGAGGCAGAATTTCTACTTGAAATAAAAGAGAAAAAAAAATAGGAATTTTGTGTCCTGAATCTCTCTAAGAGATAGGTAGTGTTTAGGGGTAGCTTGGTGCCAATAGACACACAGGCTTCAATGAGAAGATATTTCTTTGTGTTGTGGCTAAATTGATGGGACATATTTCAGGTCAGGGCATGAGAGTATGATACAATCCCTTTGATTATTTTTCATCTTTTCTACTGGATTCTTCCTTCAGTTAACCTCACTGTAGTCTTTAAGGCAACAGCAGCAGAACCCAAGGTCTGAAAGATGTGACCAAACTTTAGTATTCAATTGCAGAACTGTTTTTATCTAAGCATCAGTTTGATTGAACATAAAAGATTGGTCATGGATGACATTCTAGTCACTGAAACACTTGGAAATATAACTTGGGACAGAGTTAGAAACATGTTATTCATACCACTTGGAGGAACCAGTAGTCACCAAATTCAAATTTCTGTTGAAAGTTGGTGAATATGAAAGACCAAATTTCTTACCATATGCCTTGTTCTTATGCCCTTCAGGCCCCTTTGAACTATCCTATAACATGCCAGTATTCTCTCAAAATAATCTAGGCCTTGTCAGGCACCTCATCACTGTGCACCTCAACCTCCTAGGACTTTTCATCTGTCCAGGAAGTGAACTTTAAGTTGAATTGTTTTATTCAATAAAATTATTTGTGTAGGAGTTCTTTTTTTTGTCTCTGTACCTAGAATTTAAACAGTGTTGAAAATTAACTAAGCCCTTAACAAATGTCTTTACATCCATCCATTCATCTTTTAATTAATTCATCCATCTAATCATCACTGGATGGAATACCCATATTGACAAAATCACACAACTCAAAAGAAACAAACTATAAAGCAAACCTAGAATATGTCTTTTGGTGGGACCATATTGATATAAACATAACATCTGTTGACAAGTGAAATAATTTTCAAATCGCAAAATGCTATCTGCATGTGAGATATTCACTTTTTGTGATAGGAAAAAAAAAGCAAAGTCAAAACTGGAAACTAGGTAGTTGTTCATTGATTGGGAAATAAAGAAACATGTTGTGTTCTAGTAATGTAATGGGATATTATTGTGCTGTGAGATGATGAATATGAGGAATTCATAGAAGCATGACAAGTCTTATACAAGCTGATGCCAGGTAAAGTAAAAAGAATTGGGGAAAATCATAATGACTGAAAAAATATAATTAGAAATCCCACAAAGAAGAAAAAAACTGAATATTGTAACTCATGGTAAAGCATGTCCTGTCCCTGACAAAGAGAGATGGAAAACTATTCCTTTCTCTTTTATTGCAGAGGTAAGGAATTAGGGGAATGGGATATTTCGTATAATATCAGACTTTCTTGATTTTTTTGGTTAGTTTTACAGAACTACTTTTTCTCTTTCTTTTTTTTTCCTTGATTGAGAGAGTTGGTTTACTGGGAGAAATGTATTTAGATAAAGAAATTAATTTTATGCTAATGAAATTAATGTATGAAATAGTTATTATTTAACAAGCATTTTGAGGCACTGAGATGTAGTGTTATTTGAACCTCTATTGCAGGGTTGAACTAAGAGTTAAAACCAGACAGCCAGTCCTGGGCAAGAAGGGCACTTAGAAGACATGTCCAACTTCCGGATTTTAAAGATGATGTTATTGGTGTTTGTCTTTCATTCTTGAAGAGAATCAAAGATATAATGAGCATAATGTCTTGACCTGCTTGTGAGTTGTATTTCAGTGAGACAGAGCTGCATAATGTCATTAGTCTTATTCTTTCCCCCCCACAGACATCAAAATCCAGTGGTAAGACAAAAATCAAGATGATTAACAATGATAAAGTGAGGGCGAAGGAGACAGTGACTTAGTCACACAGAGCATCTGAAGAAGGATTTGATCCCAGTCCAGTTCTTGAGTCAATGTTCTTTATACACTACCAATGATTCAGAGATAGAAGGGATCTAAGAGACTAAGTCATCTAGCCCTTCTAGAACATCCCCAGCAAGTAGTTAAGCAGCATTTGCTTGAAGAGCTTCCTTAAGGGGAATCCCACTACCTCCCAAGGTAACCCTTTTACTTTTAGGTAGTTTTTTGCTAGGAAGTTTTCCTTTGCATCTAGCCCAAATGCATATTTCTTTACAACTTTCCCTCAGTGCTCCTGCTTCTGCCTCTGGAGACAAGTAAGACAAATTTGTTCATTTATACACATTATAGTCTTGCATATACTTAAAGAGAGATAGAAAGTTCTTTGTGGAATTTTCTTTTCTCTAGGCTTAACATCCTCTCAGAATCAATTCTCTTAGGGTATATCATGAGGTCCTCCATCATCCTGGTGATCCTCCATCTCAATGTCCATTCTTAACTTAGGTGTACAGAGATGAGCAAAACATACCAGATGTATCGTCTGATCAGGACAAAGGAACAGCAGTGTTTTAGTCTCCCTGGTTGGGGTAGCAGGTGTCATTTAATTACAGCCTACACTTATATTCATATCATCTACTGGTTGTTTCTATCTCTTCATTTTTTCTCTTCTCTTGAAATCATAAAATTCACTGGGACCATCAATCGAAATTGCTTCCTCCAATGTTCTAGAGATCTTTTGATTGTTGAATGTCAAGGACTTTCTCCAACCCCATCCTTCTTAAACTCTCTGTGACATGGGTGGTACATTTGAAGTATACACAAAGGCATTTCATATATCCTCAGTTTTATAATTTTGCCAGGAATTAAAGTCAAATGGAATACAGTTTGCAAAGTCCTCTTTCTTATTCATTTGAAGACAACAACAGCAGTAACAGTAACAGTAGAAGAACAGCAGCAACAGCAAAAATAGAGAAATTGAACCTTTCAGCTCTTCCATTACCATGGCTTTTATTTTATCTATACCTGGATATTTGAATTCAGCAGTTCATCTTGCTGCTTTTTATTTTCCAGTTTAAAGATTATTCCCTTTGCCATACAGAGAGAAAAGAAGCAAAAATGATATTTCAGCAGTTCTATTTATTCTTGAGCATCGATCCTCATCAAACCATTCCTCTTGAGGGTCTCTGTTCTTTTTCTGACCCTCTTTCTTTCCCAATAGCCAAAGGGACATATCATTTGTTCTTTGTTTTCTTCATCAAATTCCATTCATTCTGAATTTTAGTACTTCTGACGCAATTCTTTCAAATTCCTACACAGTTTTGAGGTTCATACTCCATTTCCTATCAACCAATCAGTGAAAAATCATGCTTAGAACATTTATATGAAGTTATCTTCTTAGGCATTGGGAATAAAAAAAGGGAAAAAAGGAATACTCTTTACCCCTAAAACACTGATTTATCAATGGAAAGAAAATTAGTATGTGTTTGTGTGTAGAATAAATATTTAAAAATACAAAGTGATAGAAAGCAATTAAATACAAGGTAGTTTGGGAAAAAGAAGTTAGCAGAGGAAGGAAGAATGAGGATTTAGAAAGACTTATTTTAGAAGATATTTGCATTCATTTTCTGTACATATATTTTTAAAATTTAAGGGTTCATGTACCACATAAGTCTAAAAAATATTTTCCTTTTGGAGAGGTTTAGTAAGTAATTAAATAAATGAAGGTGCTATCATTAATGTATTAAACCTCTTTATTCTGTTATAAATGGGGGATATATAAAACGCCTTTGTGTACATTTCAAATGGACCACACATATTAGAGAGAGCTTAAGGAGGATGAGGATGGGGAAAGTCTTTGATATTTAACAAGAAAGATCTCTGGAACATTGGATAGCTCATTTGTATCCTTTTCCCATACAGAGAGTCTTCATCTTTTTTGCTCACTTTTCATTGTAGGATCATAGACCTGGAGAACTTCAGAAACTATCTAATCAGCTAGCCAACAAGTATTAATTAAACAGGCTAAATTAAACATGCTAAACATGCAAAAAAATGGGCAAACCAATAATGAATGAATAAAAAAAATAAGAGAAACAATGCCCTTGTTCATCAATATATTATTATGAGATGTCATGCCAAAAAACCCTGTATGCTTGATATTTCTAAAGTGTTTATAATAGGGTCAAGAAAGGTCAGGACAGAGGGTAGAGTCAGGAAGAACAATATTTAATATGTGAAATATTCTAGTGCTTTGACTTTGGGCAATGGTTCTTTTATTGGGTAGTTTAAGTTAATTTCTCTAAGTGCTTTGGGAAACTCTTTAAGAGCTAATGGTACAGAGAATGGGTTGATTTATTTGGATTGCCTAAGCAACATTCAAAAAATGACAAAGATTGCCAATGAAAAAGGATCAGAAAGTTTATAAGAGGATAGAGGAACAGTAAAGTATAGGAAGAAGCCAGTTTAAGAAAGTCTTTAAAAACCAAAAAGAGGATTTTTTTATTTGATCCTGGAAGTAATTGGGAGTCTGGTAAGATTATTAAATAGGGTAAGGAGAAAAAAATATGATCAGATTTGTATTTTAGGAACATAAGCATAACAGTTGAATAGAGGATGGACTAGAGAGGAACTAGACAAAAAATAAGTCTATTTACAATGCAATTCTTAGGGAGAAATCAATGTTGAGAACAAAATTTGAACCCAGATCTTTTGACTAAATTCATTATGATTTCTCTTCATCAACTCTATCTTTCTTCTCATTTCTATATTTTCTCACATAAATGAGCATGTCACAATTATGTCTCTTGATCTACTCAATATTGTTCCTCCCCTCCATCTTGTCTCTTTTAAGTAAAATTCATACTTCCATTACCATGTTATTCTTGGATCTCATACTATCAATTCTCAGTGGTACCTGAGTACCACTGTAAAATCTGCCTCTTTGAATTAGAATATCCAGGGCATTTTGATGTTTGTTTTTGTCATTGTTTGTTTATTCTGCCCTCTTCCCTTCAATCATCAGCATATTATTTTTTTTCTATCAATGTCTACACATTTCTAGATAATTTCTTGAATTATTTTCTTATAAAAATTTTACTATTTCTTTGCAACTATTCTTTATTCTCTCATTGACTTTATTCTCTATGGGATCTAGCTCAGTGGGCAGATAAAGGTACTTCCGTCATGACTCTTCCATTTCAGTTTGCTGCCCATTTGTTTAGATTTGCAAGCCTCCAGGCAAAAATATTCTTTATAAGCCCTTGTCAACTAGGCTCCAATCTTGAGCAAACAGCCATCCTTCCTATATTGTAATCCATGGTCCAGAAATCAACATCCTGTCCTCAGGCACCATCTTCTTAACCAGATGTTCACAGCTCTCCTCCTTATCATGTATTCATAAAGACACTTTAATGACTTCCTGTCAACTGGAATGCTCTGGGTGCACTTGAGATGTCCACATGGTTCTTATATCCCTATAAGTTTTATTTACTGGTACGGTGAAGAGACAGAAATCTATATAAGCAGATGTAGATGAACCTGAATGATATGGATGTATTTTGCCGCCTTCGAAATGCATGGCTCTGCTCTACATGACCGGCAATTGGCCTCTGGTTAAAATTTTCCAGTCACCTATATTTCATGTTGGCTCTGATATTGGCATGCCAGTTATGCTTTATGCAAACACAAATAACTTTTTCAAAAAACTCTGAGAGAAGGCTTATTTTATTTCCAATTCAGCCCCTCATGCACCAGAGCCCAAATGAAAGAAACTCACCAAGATGTTCAGGGAAGAATTTTCAAAAGGACAAAGGGAAAGTAGTTTGTTTTAATACTGTATAACATAGTTTGCTCTCATTTCATTTCTGTGGGAGAAATAACAATATAGTACTACTGTATTACTATTATCATTATTATTACTATTATTATTATCATGCATGACATAAGGTACAACTTCAATAGCATTATTAATTGATGATGATGATGATGATAATGATGATGATGATGATGATGACATGGTGGTGGTAATGGTGGAGGTGGTGGTGATGGTGATGGTGATGGTGATGGTGATGGTGATGGTGATGGTGATGGTGATGGTGATGGTGATGGTGAGGGTGATGGTGATGGTGATGGTGAGGGTGATGATACAACTGAGAGCTAAAGGGGAGAAAGAGTCCTAGAACTTGAACCAAAGATTTCAGTTTTGGATATTGGATATGCTACTTAGTAACTGGGTGACTGATAAAGGAAGTTAAGTGGCACAGTGTATAGAGTTTGAAGACAGTTCAAATGCAACCTCATATATTTACTAATTGCATGGCTCTGGATGATTCATTAAACTCTTTCAGTCTCCGTTTTTTTCACATGTAAAATGGGGATCATACCTACTTCCCAAGGTCGTTGTGAGGATGATATAATAGTAAACATTTGATATTTTTAAAGTGCTTTGCAAATGCTAGATATAGTTATTATTGTATTATTATTTTATAACTAGACATTATCATCATTATATCATCTGAGTTCAATTTTCTCCTAAAAAGGAGGTGGTTAGACGAGCTGATTTTGGAGATTGCTTCGAACTACAAATAGAGGAGACTGTGATGTCACATCATCATCATCATCACCAATCATCACTGAGTCATTGTAAGAATCATAGAGTGGTAAGGACGATCAGAATCCCAAACTTGCATTAATGCTCACTATGGCATGAAGCTGACCCTGGATTCTCCAATGTTGTCCTAGTAGGGCAGATCTTATCAAGCCAGGAAAGGCTAAGAATCACATGTAGTATGGGGCGGCTAGGTAGCACAGTGGATAGAGCACTGGCCCTGGAATCAGGAGGACCTGAGTTCAAATCTGGCCTCAGACACTTAATAATGACCTAGTTGTGTGGCCTTGGGCAAGCCACTTAAACCCATTTGCCTTGCCAAAAAAACCCAAAACCTAAAAAATAATTAAAATTAAGAATCACATCTAGTGTTTCTCAAGTGAATGAAGGTTTGATAAGTACTTGACCTGTGTTATTATATTTGATTCTTACAATAGCTCTTGATCTAAATGCTATTACTAAGCCCATTTTATAGATGAGGAAACTGAGAAAGACAGATTAAATCACTTGCCCAGGATCACCCAACTAAGTAAATTTCTGAAACTGGATTTACAGTCAGGTTTTCCTGACTGAAGTCCATGACTTTATTGAACTATCTTTGATATTAGATGAGAAGTTTACTCACCTGTAAAAGTTGGAGTGTGGGGTGGAAATTATGGATAAGACATTTTCTGGAATCTCTGTAATTCTAGGATGTTGAGAATTATGGGCCCAAAGAAAGATTGTATCACAGTCCTATGAGGACCAAACAACAGTGGACAAATCAGTGAATTTGGAGTCAGAGGACTCTCGCATTCAAATTTTATTTCTGCTGCTCCTCACATGTTTGTTTTTGAGTTAATTTTTAATTCTCAATTTCCTTTTCTGAAAAATTAGAAGGCTGTGGAGTAGAAGGCCTCTGAGGGTCCATCCAGTTTTAGATTTATGACACAATCATCTTATGTATAGAGAAGTTCACCAAGTTGAATGGTTAACCAGCAAGTCATATTTTTTTTTCTCAACCCTACAAATGTTTGCAGACCATGTAGTCAGAGGTAAGGGTATTTACCATCACTATTCAGGAATTATGAATCTTGGGAATAATGATTTTAATGAAAGATTTTTAAAAGATTACTAAAAACATATTCAGGTGGCAGATCTTTGTAAATGTTAGATGATTACTTGTAGTGTGAACACTCTCCTCAAAAATTTCTTTCCTCCCTGGGAGTGAGTCCATTTTAAAAAGCTGAAAACTACAAATGTGAAGACTGAAATGATTTTATTTGGATTTTGCTTTTCTTTTGTTAAGTTGATTATTCAATTGATAAAATTAGGTTAATACCTTTTCTTACATGTGAGGCAGTATAGCATTGTGGTAAAGTTCTGAATTTCAACAAGTAATTGGAATTCCTAGCACTTATGAGGTTTGTGGTCTTGGGTAAGTCACTTCTCCTTAAAGATTAAATTTATGATTTTGCCAAATGAATATAATAATAAACACACTTATAACCTCCTAGCATTATTGTGAGAAAAGTATTTTGTTTATCTTAAAGTTCTAATGAAAGTAAATTACTATTAAGCAACATGTAAAAAATCTTATTTGTTTTTATCTTCTCTTCTTTCATTTCTTCCACTTTTTCTTATTGCTCTTCCTGCCAGGATGAATTTGGTAAGCATCTAATATTTTCCATTCACCATGATAATTGTTGGGGATATAAATTTAAAAGAAAGTGTTTGTCCTTTATTCTTGAAGAGGACAATGACATCAGGAAGGTGATGCCATGATAAACACATGAATCGGATTTGAGTGAGGGGGTACTGTGCTATGTCACCAGTCTTACTTATTCTTAAGAATCAGGAAAATTAGAGATAGCCTTAGATGTGAGGCAATCAAGGTCAAGTGGCTTGCTCAGGGTCACACAGCTGATTAGTGTCAAGTGTCTGAAACCGAATTCGAACTCTTGTCCTCCTGACTACATGGCCAGTGCACTGCACCTCCTAGCTGCTCAATAGGAAAAGGAGAGATGACCCAAATCCCTCAAGAAACTTACAATGTCGTGGAAGAAGACAACACACAAAAGGAAGCTTAAAACGGGGGAAATGGAAAGGTACCTGGTATATAGTGGACAGTTTGTGTTGAAGGTCAAAGTAGCCATGAGGGGAGAAGGAAAGTTCCTCTTTCTCTTCTTGTTGTTACTCTTCCTCCTTCTCCTTCCCTTCTTCTTCTCCTTCTCTCTTCTTCTTCTTCTTCTTCTTCTTCTTCTTCTTCTTCTTCTCCTCCTCCTCCTCCTCCTCCTCCTCCTCCTCCTCCTCCTTCTTCTTCTTCTGCTTCTCCTTCTGGTTCTCCTTCTGCTTCTGGTTCTGATTCTGCTTTTTCTTCTTCTTGTTCTATTAAGCATTTAAATAAGTCATCTTATTTAATCCTCATAACATCCCTAGAAATAGGTCCTATTATTATTATTTTTATTTTACAGATAAGGAAACTGAGGTATGCTAGGTTAAGTGACTTGTTCAGACTAAGTCTCAGGTTAGATTTGGACTTAGATCTTTCTGACTCCAGGTCTAGTACTCTAGTCACTGTACCACTTAAGCATCTCTGCAAAGAAGATTCTGGTTCCAGCTTTACATCTGATACTAGTTGTGTGATATGTGATATTTCTGAGCCTTGGGTAGACAACTAAGTTATCTAAGTTGTTTCTAGATTTTTTTTTTACTGTATAGAGGATTCCTGAACAAAGAGTTTCTAATGCTAATGAAATCACTCAATCTTCACTGATGTTCATAATTGATGCACATATTATATTGTATAATGTACCTAGTGTTTTGTATACCTCTCATCTTAGTTGAGCAACACCAAACATTAAACTGTTTTCCAAAAAGTGATATTTCCTACTTTTGTGACAAGAGGTTCCTTAGGGGCTTCTAAGAGGTTTTAGAATTCAAATTTAAATCCATTTATAGGTAAACATGCCTTCTGTATCCTGGGCACATTTGGAAATAATGTGTTTTTCTTTTTGATTTTTGGTGAGGTGATAGGGTTAATAATGTCAGAAGTGCCCAGTGGATGTCTCTTGAGTGCTGAGTTAGTCCTGTGCTATATAATTTTACAAATGTGTGATTTTCTGCAATCACAAATCTATAACAGGAAAGAATCTCAGATATTATTTAGTCTAACCCCTTCATTTTAATGATAAGAAAATTGAGGCACAGGGAGATGATGTTTCACACCTATGGTCTCAATGGTAGTAACTATCAGAAGAGGAATTTATGCCTTCAAATTCTAAGTCCACTACTCACCCTGTATGAACTTCTTTGATTGAGGAAATCACTTAAAAATGTTACATCTAATAAAAAAAAACCCTTTTTAATCATTGTTATTATTCAGTTGTTTCAGTCATGTTTGATTCTTCATGATCCCATTTGGGCTTTTCATGGGAAAGATACTGGAGGGGTTTACCATTTCCTTCTCCATGAGGAAACTGAGGCAACAGGGTAAAGTAACTTGCCCATAGTCACACAGTTAACTGTTGTCTAGGGTCATATTTGAACTCAGGTCTTCCCCACAGCAGATCTGGTACTCTTATCTACTGTAAAACCTAACTGATTATGATATGTGTGTCTATGTATGTGTATATTTTATATATATTTATATATGAGTGTGTGTGTGTGTGTGTGTGTGTGTGTATAAATGTTTGTGTTTGAAATCTAGTTCCACTCCTTAACACTGGTATATTTTTGGAGTTATTACTTTACAGATCTGACCTCACTTTGTTTTAGTTTTTGTTTATTTTCAATAAAATGAAGGAATTAATCTATGTGATCTATAAGGCTTCATCTAGCATTTAATTTTACCATCGTGATGAAAGATTTAAAGTTCTTAGCTTCAACTCTGGTTTAATGCCAAACCACCCAGTTTGGCAGAGTATTTTGTTTTGTAAGAAACATCGGTGGGCCATGGTACACAGACTGCAAACCACCTGGCTCCAAAAGAAGCTGTTATTCAGAGAAACAAGGAGCACCTCTCCCTTTGAAGCTGGTTCTTGCATCTGCTCCTAAAATACATATGGGTTGTGCCATACTGGCAAACCTGAGTTAGGCAAGTCATGAGGGGAATAGAAATTGCAACAGCAACATGTTGGTAAAATGTTTGTGATGTTTTCCTACTCACACAAGCTGTTGTTTTCAGGGCAGGGAAAGGAAGTTTGCTAATGTGAGGTATTTTTAGAATCCCTGTTTTTTGTTGTCAATTGGTGGCAGTGTGGTGTAGTGGATAGATCATTGGGCTTACAGACTGACTGGAAATCATACCTCTGTTATATGTAAATTGTTTGACCCAAGGTGAGTCATTTACCCCTAAGGTACTTACTTATTAAGTCATTGTGTAGTTTATAATCTACATTGGTAGGGAAAATCCCAACACTAAGATTTGAAACACTCTCAAAATCCTGATCCTTTACACGTTTGTATAATTTTAGTCAAAAACAAATTGGTATCTATAATAGTTTGGGGGAAACTAATTATGTAGTTCAGTGAATTTTTCGCAACGAGAAAGTTAATATAGAACACAAAAAATGAGTAAAAAGTCATCATACTTGTTTTGAAAATAAAGTCACATCAAATCAATCATCAATCAGTAAATATTTATTAAGTGCCTACTATGTGCCAGTCTCTGTCCTAAATAATGGGGATATAAAATTAAGTGAAAGATATCAAGGTGATAATGAAAGTGATATTTCATCAATCAATCCCAAAGCATTTAATAAAGCCTACTATGTGTCAGACACTGTACTGAGAAAAGTCAAAGATGGAAATGAAACAGCAACTGCCCTTAAGGAAACTTTTGCTTCTGGTAATTTATATAGCCTTCTCAAGTTCTTAGGCATTGTGTGTTCACCATCTAATGTGCCCATCTATAAACATCTTATTATTATACATATTTTTGATAAACATGGTTATAGATTAGTCATTTTCAGTATGAGGAATTAGGATTAAGGGATAAGAGATAATTTTTATAAAATGTTCATCATATTCTGAAGGGTTGGTTTTTTAAATTTGTTTTGTTTTGTTTTTCTTCTTCTGGATGGGGATAATACAGTTGTCCTAACTTGCCGAAGGAGAGCTAAGAGGAGCTGTTTCCATCAAGACTGATCGTCTCAGAATGTAATGAGATTTTTTAATAGAAATTATCTAAAATAAGGAGGAAGAAATTAAGTGACTCAATGCAAAGAATGATACATTTGGGGAAAGCTAGGTGGTGCAGTGGATAGAGCACTGGACCTGGAGTCAGGAGGACCCGAGTTCAATGTCGGCCTCGGATACTTAATAATTACCTAGCTGTAAGACCTTGGACAAGTCATTTAATCCCATTGCCTTGCAAAAACAAAAACAAAACAAAACAAACAAACAAAAAAAGGAATGATACATTTGAAGTAAAAGCAAGGAGTCCAAACCCTAGATTTGCTTGGAACCATCTAAGTCACCTTGAGCAAGTCATTTACTCTTTTGAGTTTCAGACACTCTGTAAAAAGAGGGTATTGCTTTTTGTAATAAGATGCCTGAGAATAAGGTTACATTAAAACCTTTGTTCTCATCATATCAGAATATATACATATATGTATATATATGGAGAGAGAAAGAGAGAGAGAGAGAGAGAGAGAGAGAGAGAGAGAGAGAGAGAGAGAGACAGTCAGACTGATAGACAAAGACAGAGACTAAAGGAAAATCTCACAGAAAAGTGAATAGAGAGAAGAATTAGGTAAACAAAAAGGGGCCCCCATTCACTAAGCAATAAAAGAAGTGTAGAAAATCTCCATCAGAAAAGGACAAAGTTACAATGAACAACTTGACCATTAGAAGTGAAAAATGGTTCAAAGGTAAGAGCTTCCAGAAGGGTTTAAAAGCTAAACAAGAGAAATAAAGATTATGTAAGTAACAAATTCAAAAAGTCAGTTTTCCTAAAAAAACATTCAAAAGAAGATAATTATCAGGTTTGATAGATTTGAATAGATCACAAAATTTATTGATATATTCATATAATAATACTGTGTCATTGTCATTCCTTAGTCATTTCCTTTTATATGGAATTGTTTTACTTATTAAATTTATTTTTATTTTATAGATTCATTGTTTTATTTATTATTTTTATACTTTATTTACATATATTTACTTATTTTATTTAATTTTAATTTTTGGCTGAGGTTGCTCTTCTATAGGGCCTGAATTTCATAGGAATAATTATTTAAAAAGGGAATGACAAAGATCGAACATGAAAATGAAGAGATGACCAGCTACTAATACCTGTAATTGCTATCATAGAATCTCTTTCTTAATTTAGCCTAATCCCCTTTCCCTTACTCCCCCAAAACTTTTGTATACATTTGTGTGTGACAGGATTTTGGAACATTCACAATTTATGTGAGATGGAAGAACCAACTCTAAGAGAAGAAATTCTACATTCATCTGTCATATAAGTGGAAGAAGCTTTTTTTGACTGACCTTGTAACCTGAACAGTTTTCTTCTTTTAAAACTCTTGTATTGGGACATCTCTCTTTCCTGTAGTGTTCAAAAAAGGCAAAAATACTGTTCATCCATAGCATGGAAACTATGAACTGTACTAGTGAGAGGGGAGTGAATACCTTCCCCTCATCTCCATGACCCTGAGAAATGAACTTGGAATTATGTTTGGACTGTTTAATTTATCCTTTCCAATTCTAATCACAGGTGATGAATTACATGGTGACCTTGAATTCAGGATTCTAAGTCTTATATGCAGTCACCCAGCCTATCACTGAAAATCTAAGAAGCCAAGGTGCTTAGGGCTTGAGGCCAAGGGAAATTGTGGACTTGAAACTTGGTGGAAGTGTTTTTCATTCAGTCTTATCCAAGTCTTCATGACCCCATGGACCACAGGAAGCCAGAGCCTCTATCCTTCTTCTCCTCTTGAAGTCTGTCCAAGTAGATGTTCAGGGGTTCCATGACTCTCTCCATCTCATCTTTTGCTGTCCCCTTCACCTGTTCTAATGGGTCCTATCTTTCATTATCACTTTTATTATCGCATTTCACTATGAGAGTTGAGTTAAACTATGTTTCTGATCTTTTTTCCTCCCTAGATAATGAGTTAAAGAGAAGAACAATTATGCCCCCACTTTTAGGTGCTAAGATCCTAGTATATTTTGTTCCCATTAAGACATTTAGGTAAATATAATTTGTAAAAATTAATATAACTCTTAAATGGTTAAAAGGAATTCTGAGGACCCTTAAGATGGGGGAATACATTTGGTGGTGGCTGGACTCAATGGTTGAAAATACAGCTATTCCCAACTCTCTTAAGAATACCAAAGAATGCTTCAGAATGGATGAAATGTTGAATGTAACTTAATTGGACTCCAGTCAGTGAAGGGCAAGGGTATTCATTTTTTTTTCTTTTTGCAAGGCAATAGGGTTAAGTGACTTGCCCAAGGTCACACAGCTAGGCAATTATTAAGTGCTGGGGGCCAGATGCTCTATCCACTGTACCACCTAGCTGAAGGGTATTCATTGCTGCATGTTTGTATGTGTATCTATATGCGTATATATATATATATATATATATATACATATATATATGTATATATATATATATATGCATTATGTCTACAAACATATAAATACCCACACTCATAAACACATCCATACACACACTTGTTTTTCATTCAGTCTCATCCAAGTCTTCATGACCCCATGGACCACAGCTATCCAGGTCCTTCTATCCTTCTTCTGCTCTTGAAATTAGTCCAAGTAGATGCTCATTGTTTCCATGAATCTCTCCATCTCATCTTTTGCTGTCCCCTTCACCTTTTCTAATGAGTCCTATCTTCCATTATTTGGCCAAAATATTACACACACACACACACACAAATCAAAAACTGTTTATCATCTCCACTAAGCTTTGGCAAAGAAGAATCAAATATATATTTTAGATTCAGTTAATATGACTTACTTTTTTAAAAAACCCCTACAGAATCAAGAAAAATAATTAATGCTACTAATTGCTTGCAAAAACTAGCAAGATTAAAAAATAAACAAACAGAATTATTAGCATTTTTCTATATTATTAGCATAACCAGAAGGAAGAGAGAAAAAGAGAAACTGAAATTAAAATAATACAAGCTAAAAAGTCTTTGAGTTCACACATAAGTTAAAGAAACTTTTACATATAAAACACTCACCCAGATTTCACAGACCTCAAGGAAAACTTAATTGATATTAGTTCTTTTAAGATTATCTCAGTGACCATCTACTTTACTCCTTTAGTCCTCTACTTTCAAATATCACATCTAATGGCTTCCACTTATGTGGCATTAGGCAAAATTCCTAAATTTTATAAATCTATTTTCTGATCTAGAAAATGAAGAAATTGGACTAGCCATCTTCTAAGCTCTCTTCCAGCTCTCTGGAAGCTCCAAATATACATTGTAGTTGAATATTCAGCAAATTCCAAAGCAAACTTTCTGGGACAGTACTCTTTATTCTACCATTCCAACATTTTACATAATCACAAAAACTGAGGGGATTGTTGGTTAAAAATATATAGACAAAAATTCTACATATATATAGTAAATTCTAAATGATTATGAATATAAACAACTTCTCATAAATATTCTAAAATAAATATTCTAAAATAATGAAAGTGTATAAATTCTAGAACTGTTGATAGAGGAAGAAAGTATAATTAAACAAAACAAATTATGAATTCAAAATAGTTTCATTAAATTCAATTTTCCCATAAATAAAATGTATGTATTTCAAATGAAAACAATTTATATTAATTAAGAAAAATTATGTTAAATAGCTCAAAAATTTAGATATCAAAAATCTATTGGAGACAATCTGTAATATTAAGAACTTTTCCTCTTTAGAAGAACTGCCAAAGGATAACAATAGACCATCAATAGTCATTTTGAAAAAAGAGAAATCTTCTGAAATGGGAGGGGGAGAATGGAATAATGTTATGAGGTCTATGTTTAGATACTTATTCACTATGGGAGAATTGTAAATTATTTTAAGACTCTCTAAAATAGATTTAGTACAAATTTCTGGTCCAAATGGCGGAGAGAAGTCAGGCATTCTGCTACAGTCTCTGGCTTTTCCCTCAGAACTAATATGAAGCAAGCCCCTTAACAAAATTCAAATCCACAAACTCCAGAGAGGAACAAAGGAGAACACCTAACAACAAGGTCTGTCTCAGGGGACTATGGATGAGCCCAGGGGGCAGAAAGCATAGAGCCAGTGCAGGGGCAGTGGGGTGTGATGCAGGACTAACCTCAGAACAGCTGTGAAAGTTTTTGACTGTGTAATTGGGCAGGAGAACTCCAGTGAAGTTGGAGGGAGAGTTCCAGTATAGTGGGCAGGAGAGCTCCAATGTGGAGGCTAGACATCTATCTGGTCAGTGGAGTCCTCCTGTTTCCAGTTGAGACCCCCTCCATCCCTTTGAGAGAAAGGGACTCTTTCCAGAATAAATATAGCAACAACCCCCCCACACACACACACACACAGATACATGCACTCCCCAGGCTTAGGTATGGGCAGCAGAGGTCTCTCTTGGCAGTGAGTGAATAAGTTTAACTATATAGCCTGGTGGCACAGCCTACATTGTTCAAGGATAATTCAGGCCCTGTTGTACCTCCCCCACCCCACTTTGGGAGCAGGCAAAAATCAAGGTCAAAGACACTTCAGAGAAAGCCTCTAGCACTCCCTGTTGGTCAACCTACTTGGAGTTACTAAGCACAGTGAGCTAAGCCTCTAGGGTTTTCAAAACCAAAGGTCTGTGAACCAGTCCCTCCCCCCAACACAAGAGCCTAGGAAAACAAAGAAAGGCCATTGAAATAGGGGTCCATTGAAAGCTACCTCGAAGTCAAAGACCTAACTTGGAGAGAGCTAGAACTTCTGAAGAGAATTTGAATTGGTTTCCAGCCCAGAAAGACTTCTTAGAAGAGCTCAGGAAGTAGTTCAAATATCAAATGGAAAAATTGGGAAAAGAACCCCAAGAGAAAATTAATATGTTGCAAGAGGAAATTAACACTTTGCAACAAGAAAAAATTCCTTGGAAAATACAACTGGAGAAGTGCAAAAAGAAAATAATTCTCTCAAAAGCACAATTGGGCAAATGAAGAACTCCTTCAAAAAGGAATTGGAGGAGCTGCTAGGTGGTGCGGTGTATAGAGAACTGGCCCTGGGGTCAGGAGTTGAAATCTGGCCTCAGACACTTAATAATTACCTAGCTGTGTGGTATTGGGCAAGCCATTTAACCCCATTTTCCTTGCAAAAAATAACTTTAAAAAAAGGAGTTAGAAAAGGTAAATGAGGAATATTCTTCTCTTAAAAAAAAAGAATGGAATCCATGGAAACTAATGACTCCATGAGATAACAAAAATCTGTTGAACAAAACCAAAAATTTGAAAAAAATAGAAGAAAATGTTAAATACCTCATCAGTAAAACTACTGACCTAGAGAAGAGATCCAAAAGAGACAATTTAAGAATCACCAGGCTTACTGAACTCATGGAGGATAATAAAAGCCTGGAATTTTGATATTCCAGGATCTTTTGAAGGAAAATTGTCCTGATATCATAGAACCAGAGGGCAAAATAGTTATTGTAAGAATATATCAATCCCATCCAGAAAGGTATCCAAAATGAAAACACCAAGGAATATTGTGGTCAGATTTCAAAACTATCAGATAAAAGAGAAAATCCTGCAAGCAGTCAGAAAGAAACAATTTAGATACAAACCACTGTAAGTACTGCACAGGATCTAGCTTCATCAACACTAAGGGATCAAAGGTCTTGGAAAATGATATTCCAAAGATCAAGGGAGCTTAGAATGCAGCCAAGAATTCACTATCCAGCAAAACTGAGCTTTATCTTCCAGAGGAAAATACAAACATTTAAGAAAATAGGAGACTTCTAACTTTTCCTGATGAAAATAACAGAGATAAATAGAAAATTTGGACTTCAAACAGGATAGTCAAAGACACATTAAAAGTGAAAAAAGGGAAAAGAAAAAAATTGCTATCCAATAAGATGAAACTTTCCATATCCCCACCTGGGAGAAAGATTCTCATAATGCTTGAGAACTGCAACTCTCTTAGAGAGAATATACCTAACCAGAAGTAATGGACATGTGACTTGTCTGTGACTCTGAATGATTTAAAAACAAGATCTCCTTAAAAATGGGGGGACAGTAAAGAGATGGGAGGATGGAGGAGATTGAATTGGGGTAAATCACATTACATGAAAAGGTACAAAGGACTTATTGCAATAGAGGGGAAGAAGGGAGGAGGTAAAAACTGCCTGAATCTTACTCTAATCAGATTTGTCTCAAAGAAGGATTAACACACACACATTCAGTTAAGTTAAGGAACTTAATTATCTTTCAAATATTAAAAGGGGAATGGAGAGGGGGAGGAAAAGGGGAACTAAGAGAAGAAAAGGAAGGAAGAAGGGCCAAGGGAAAGGGGAAAGATTGGGGAATGAGGTAGATATAAGGAGACAAACATATGAAAGGAGGTGGTATTCTGAAGTAAAATATTGGGGAATATAGATAAAGTAAAAAAAAAAGGGGGAAATACAGACAGAGGGAAGCTAACATGGAAGGCAAAATGATACATATAGAGTAAAGGTAAACTGGTTGGAGGAGAATATATTTTGCTTCAGCCAAAGTGAAAAAGGCAGTGGCAGCAATCCTTATCTTAGACAGAGCAGCTCCTAAAATAGATCTCATTAAAAAGAGAAAAAGAAGAAATCTATATCCTCTTAAAAGGTGCCATAGACAATGAAGCAATTTCAGTACTAAATATATATGTACTAAGTGGTATAGCATCCAGATTCTTAGAAGAGAAGCTGAATGAGTTACAGGAAGACATAAACATCAAAACTATACTGATAGGAGATCTCAACCTCTCTCTCTCAGATTTAGATAAATCTAACCATAAAATAAAGAAGAAGAAAGTTAAGGAGGTAAACAGAATGTTAGAAAAACTAGACATGATAGAACTTTGGAGAAGATTGAATGGGGGTAGAAAGGAATATACATTTTTTTCCTGCAGTATATGGCACTTACACAAAAATTGACACAAAAACTTTATAATCACATGTAGAAAGGCAGAAATAGTGAATACATAATTATCAGACCATAATGCAATAAATTTAATGTGCAATAATGGGTCATGGAGAGACAGACATAAAACTAATTGGAATCTAAATAACCTCATCTTAAAGAACGAGTGGATCAAATAACAAATTATAGAGAGAATTAATTATTTCATCCTTGATAATGACAATAGCAAGACAACATACCAAAACTTATCTGATACAGCCAAGGCAGTTATTGGGTGATATATTAGTATAACTTGAACTGCTTATATGCATAAAATAGATAAAGAGGAAACCAATGACCTAAGTATGCAACTAAAAAATTTAGAGAAAGAGCAAATCAAAATCCCCCAAGTAAATATCAAACTAGAAATTCTAAAAATTAAAGAAATTAGTAAAATTGAAAGCAAGAAAATTATTGAACTAATAAATCAAGAATTGGTTTTATAAAAAAACAATAAAAATTGATAAATTTTTGGTTAATTTGATAAAAAAAGAAAGAAGAAAGCCAATTACTACTACCATAAATGAAAATGGTGAACTCACCACCAAGGAAGAAGAAATTAGAATGATAATTCATAATTATTTTGCCCAACTGAATGACAATAAATTTGATTATCTAAGTGAAATGGATGAATAATTATGAAAATATGCATTACCAAGATTAAATGAAGAGGAAATTAAATACTTAAATGACCCTATCTCAGAAAAAGAAATTCAACAAGCTTTCATCGAACTCCCTAAGAAAAATTCTCCAGGGCCAGATGGACTCACAAGTGAATTCTATCAAGCATTTAAGGAACAATTGGTTCCACTTCTATATAAACTCTTTGGAAATATAGATGAAAATGGAACTCTGCATAACTTCTTCTATGTCACCATTATGTTGATGATACCTAAACCAGGAAGAGTCAAAACAAAGAAAGAAAATTATAGACCAATTACCCTAATGAATATGGATGCAAAAATCTTAAATAAAATCTTAGCAAGATGATTTCAGCAAGTTATCACTAGGATAATACATTATGATCAAGTAGGATTTTTTCCAGGAATGCAGGGTTGGTTCAATATTAGGAAACTGTTAGTATACTCAATTATGTCAACAATAAACCTATTAGAAATCATATGATCATATCAATAGATGCTGAAAAAGCTTTTGACAAAATACAGCATCCATTCCTACTAAAAACACTAGAGAGTGTAGGAAGAGATGGATTGTTCCTTAGAATGATAAGCAGTATGTATCTGAAGCCATCAACAAGCATTGTATGCAATGGGCATAAGCTAGAGGCATTCCCAATAAGATCAGGGATGAAACAAGAATGGCTATTATCACCACTGCTATCAATATTGTATTAGAAATGATAGCTTCAGCAATAAGAGAAGAAAAAGAAATTGAAGGAATTAAAAATGGGAAGGAAGGAAAAAACTCCTACTCTTTGAAGATTACATGATGGTATATCTAGAAGAGTCCTAAAAATCATCTAAAAACTACTAGAAACAATTAGAAATTTTAGCAAAGTCACAGGATATAAAATAAACCCTCAACATTTTTATATTTTAATAGCAAGATACATCAACAAGAGATGGAAAGAGAGGTTCCATTTAAAATAACTTCAGACAATATAAAATACTTGGGAGTCTACCTGCCAAGGCAGACTCAGAAACTCTATGAAAACAAATATAAACCACTTTTCACACAAATAAAATTAGATCTAAATAACTGGGCAAATATCAATTTTTCATGAATAGGCCAAGCTAATGTAAGAAAAATGAGAATTCCACCTAATCTACTTATTTTAGAACTTTACCAATTAAACTTCCAAAGAATTACTTTAAATTCCAAAGTAATTCCAAAGAATTACTTTAAAAAAATGTAAGTAAATTCATATGGAGAAAGAAAAAGGCAAAAATATTCAGGTATTTAATGAAAATAAGTGCAAAAGAAGGTGGCTTAGCCTTACCAAATCTAAAATTATATTATAAAGCATCAGTCACCAAAACAGTCTGGTATTGGCTAAGAAATAGAGTGGTAGATCAATGGAATAGATTAGGTGCAAAAGAGACAGCAGGAAACAATTATAGTAATCTGCTGTTTGACAAACTGAAGGAATTCAGCTTCTGAGATAAGAACTCTCTCTCCCATAAAAAACTGTTAGGAAAATTGGAAGATAGTATGGCAGAAACTTGGATTAGACCAACATCTCACACCCTGTACCAAGATAAACTCCATATGGGTACAGGATTTAGACATAAAAGACATTATAAACAAACTAGGAGATCAAGGAAAAATTTACTTGTCAGATCTATGGAAAGGGAACCATTTTGTGAACAAGGAAGAGATGGAGAACATCATTAAAAACAAATTAGATCTTCTTTTCACATGCTCAAAGAGATCTATCTGTTCTTGCTCATTAGTATAAAGAGCAGGGTGGGGAAATATAGGTACCATTGGATCAATTAGATTTGTGATCCCAGCCTATAGTTAGCATGAAGGGGTAGGAACAAAGTCTTTCAAAGTGCATAAAAGAGCCTCTATGTTGGGATTTCCCTGCCCCTCTCTCCCACCATGAGAGAGGTGTGCTGTTTTGTTAAGATACCTTAATAAAAACCATTTTAATAAGAAAAAACAAATTAGATAATTTTGATTACACTAAATTAAAAAGCTTTTGCATAAACAAAGTCACTGTAACCAATATCAAAATAATTATAGTAAATTGGGAAAAAAATTTTACATCTAGTATTTCTGACAAAGGATTCATTTCTAAAATATATAGAGAACTGAGTCAAATTTATAAAACAGGGGGTGGCTAGGTGGCATAGTGGATAAAGCACTGGCCTTGGAGTCAGGAGTACCTGGGTTCAAATCCGGTCTCAGACACTTAATAATTACCTAGCTGTGTGGCCTTGGGCAAGTCACTTAACCCCGTTTGCCTTGCAAAAAAAAAACCTAAAAAAATTTATAAAACAACAAGCCATTTCGCAATTGACAAATGGTCAAAAGATATGCAAAGACAATTTACAGATCAGGAAATCAAAGCTATCCATAGTCATGTGAAAAATTGCTCTAAATAATTACTGATTAGAGAAATGAAAATTAAAGCAGCTCTGAGGTACCATCTAATACCTATCAGATTGGTCAATATGACCAGCAAGGACAATGTTCAATGGTGGGAGAGATGTGGGAAATCTTGGACATTAATACATTGATGGTGGAGCTGTGAACTCATCCAACCTTTTTGAACAGCAATCTGGAATTATTCCCAAAAGGCAATAAAAATGTGCATACACTTTGATGCAGCAATACCACTATTGGGTCTACACCCTGAAGAGACCATGCAAAAGGGTAACCACATCACTTGTACAAATATATTCATAGCAGCCCTGTATGTGGTGGCAAAGAATTGGAAATCGAGTGAATGTCCATCAATTAGGGAATGGCTGAAAAAATTATGGTATATGTACATTATGTACTATGTAGTACATATCTTACATATATGTACTATTGTTCTATTACAAATCAAGAAGGATGGGATTTCAGAGAAGCCTGGAAAGACTTTCATGAACTGATGTTGAGCAACTTTAGAAGAACCAGAAGAACACTATACACCCTAACTACAACATAGGGGGTGATGATCAACCTTAATGCCTTAATGGACTTACTCATTCCACCAATGCAATAATCAGGGACAATTTTAGAGTACCTTTGATGGAGAATACCATTTGTATCCAGAGAAAGAACTGTGGAGTTTAAACAAAGACCAAAGTCTATTACTTTCAATTAAAAAACTGTCATGTACTACATAATTTTGCTGACTCTAATATTTTATTTTCTCCTCAAGGATATGATTTTTCTCTCAACACATGAAATTTCTTTTTTTAATTTTTATTAAAGATATTATTTGAGTTTTACAATTTTCCCCCAATCTTGCTTCCCTCCCCCCACCCCCACCCCACAGATAGCACTCCATCAGTCTTTACTTTGTTTCCATGTTGTACCTTGATCCAAATTGGGTGTGATGAGAGAGAAATCATATCCTTAAAGAGAACAGAATTCTCAGAGGTAACCAGATCAGACAATAAGACATCTGGGTTTTTTTTTTCCAAATTAAAGGGAATAGTCCTTGTACTTTGTTTAAACTCCACAGCTCCTTATCTGGATACATATGGCACTCTCCTTTGCAGACAGCCAAAACTTGTTCCCAATTGTTGCGCTGATGGAATGAGAAAGTCCTTCAAGGTTGAACATCACTCCCATGTTGCTGTTAGAGTGTACAGTGTTTTTCTGGTTCTGCTCATATCACTCAGCATCAGTTCATGCAAATCCCTCCAGGTATCTCTGAAATCCCATCCCTCCTAGTTTCTAATAGAACAATAATGTTCCATGACATACATATACCACAGTTTGCTAAACCATTCCCCAATTGAAGGACATTTACTGGATTTACAATTCTTTGCCACCACAAACAGGGCTGCTATAAATATTTTTGTACAAGTAATGTTTTTACCCTTTTTCCTCATCTCTTCAGGGTATAGTACCCAGTAGTGGTATTGCTGGGTCAAAGGGTATGCACATTTTTTGTTGCCCTTTGGGCATAGTTCCAAATAGCTCTCCAGAAGGGTTGGATGAGTTCACCCACCAACAGTGTAATAGTGTCCCAGATTTCCCACATCCCTTCCAACAATGATCATTATCCTTCCTGTTCATACTGGCCAATCTGAGAGGTGTGAGGTGGTACGTCAGCTAAGCTTTAATTTGCATTTCTCTAATAATTAATGATTTAAAGCATTTTTTCATATGGCTATGGATTGCTTTGATCTCCTCATCTGTAAATTGCCTTTGCATATCCTTTGACCATTTGTCAATTGGGGAATAGCTTTTTGTTTTAAAAATATGACTCAGTTCTCTGTATATTTTAGGAATGAGTCCTTTGTCAGAAGCATTAGTTGTAAAGATTGTTTCCCAATTTACTACTTTTCTTTTGATCTTGATTACATTAGTTTTATCTGTGCAAAAGCTTTTTAATTTAATGTAATCAAAATCATCTAATTGGTTTTTAGTGATGTTCTCCAACACTTCCTTAGTCATAAACTGTTCCCCTTTCCATAGATCTGACAGGTAGACTAGTCCTTGATCTTCTAATTTGCTTATAGTATTGTTTTTTTTTATGTCTATGTCCTGTAACCATTTGGATCTTATCTTGGTAAAGGGTGTGAGGTGTTGGTCTAATATAAGTTTCTTCCATACTAACTTCCAATTATCCCAGCAGTTTTTATCAAAGAGGGAGTTTTTATCCCAGTGGCTGGACTCTTTGGGTTTATCAAACAGCAGATTACTATAATCCTCTCCTGCTTTTACACCTAGTCTATTCCACTGGTCCACCACTCTATTTCTTAGCCAATACCAAACAGTTTTGATGACTGATGCTTTATAATATAATTTTAGATTGGGTAGTGCTAAGCCACCTTTGTTTGCATTTTTTTTTTCATTAAGCTCCTGGCAATTCTTGACTTTTTATTTCTCCATATGAATTTACTTACAATTTTTTCTAACTCATTAAAGTAATTTTTTTTGGAATTTTGATTGGTAGGGCACTAAACAGATAGTGTAGTTTTGGTAGAATTGTCATTTTTATTATATTAGCTCTCCCTATCCATGAGCTGTTGATATTTGCCCAGTTATTTAAATCTGATTTAATTTGTGTGAGAAGTGTTTTATAATTGTTTTCAAAAATATTCTGAGTCTGTCTTGGCAAATAGACTCCCAAGTATTTTACACTGTCTGAGGTTACTTTGAATGGGATTTCTTTTTCTAGCTCTTCCTGCTGTTTCTTGCTAGACCATATATAGGAAAGTTGAGGATTTATGGGGGTTTATTTTATAACCTTCAACTTTGCTAAAATTGCTAATTGTTTCCAGTAGTTTTTTAGATGATTTCTTGGGATTCTCTAGGTAGACCATGATGTCATCTACGAATAGTGAGAGTTTTGTCTCTTCCTTCCCAATTCTAATTCCTTTAATTTATTTTTCTTCTCTAATTGCTGATGCTAACATTTCTAATACAATATTGAATAGTAATGGTGATAATGGGCATCCTTGTTTCACCCCTGATCTTATTGGGAATGCCTCTAGCCTCTCCCCATTGAGTATAATACTTGTTGATGTTTTCAGATAGATACTGCTAATTATTTTAAAGAACAGTCCATTTATTCCTACACTCTCTAGTGTTTTTAATAGGAATGGATGCTGTATTTTGTCGAAAGCTTTTTCAGCATCTATTGATATGATCATATGGTTTCTGATAGGTTTGTTATTGATATAATTGAGTATACTAACAGTTTTCCTCATATTGAACCAACCCTGCATTCCTGGAATAAATCCTACTTGATCAAAATGTATTATCCTAGTGATGACTTGTAATCATTTTGCTAAGATTTTATTTAGGATTTTTGCATCTATATTCATCAGGGAAATAGGTCTATAATTTTTTTTCTCTGTTTAACTCTTCCTGGTTTAGGTAACAGTACCATATTGGTTTCATAGAAAGAGTTAAGCAGAGTTCCATCTTTCCCTATTTTTCCAAAGAGTTTATATAGAATTGGAACCAATTGTTCCTTAAATGTTTGGTAGAATTCACTTGTGAACCCATCAGGCCCTGGAGATTTTTTTTTAGGGAGTTCAATAATGGCTTGTTGAATTTCTTATTCTGAGATAGGGTTGTTCAGGTATTTAATCTCTTCTTCATATAACCTGGTCAACTTATATTTTTGTAAATGTTCATCCATTTCACTTAGATTATCAAATTTATTGGCATAAAGTTGGGCAAAATAATTTTGAATTATTACTTTAATTTCCTCCTCATTGGTGGTGAGTTCACCTTTTTCATTTATAATACTAGCAATTTGGTTTTCTTCTTCCTTTTTTAAAATCAAATTGATGAGAGGTTTATCAATTTTATTGTTTTTTTCATAATACCAAGTTTTGGTTTTATTTATTAAGTCAATAGTTTTTTTGCTTTCAATTTTATTAATTTCTCCTTTAATTTTTAAAGTTTGTAATTTGGTATTTGATTGGGGATTTTTGATTTGTTATTTCTCTAATTTTTTTAGTTGCATGTTTAGTTCATTGATTTCCTCTTTCTCCAATTTATTCATATAAGCATTTAGAGCTATAATATATCCCCTGAGAGTTGCTTTGAATGAATCCCATAGGTTTTGGTATGTTGTTTCATTATTATCATTATCTAGGATAAAATGGTTAATTCTTTCTATAATTTGGTTTTTGGTCCATTCATTTTTTAAAATGAGGTTATTCAGATTCCAATTTGCTCTGGGTCTATATCTCCTTGGCCCAGTATTGCATATGACTTTTATTGCATTGTGATCTGAGAAAAATGTATTCACTATTTCTGCCTTTCTGCAGTTGATCATTAGGTTTTTATGTCCTAGTACATGGTCAATTTTTGTATAAGTTCCATGTACTGCAGAGAAAAAGGTATATTCCTTCCTATCCCCATTCAGTTTCCTCCATAAGTCTACCATATCTAATTTTTCGAACAATCTATTTACCTCCCTAATTTCTTTCTTGTTTGTTTTATGATTTGATTTTTCTAGATCTGATAGCGGGAGGACTAGTAGAGTTTTGCTGTCTATGTCTTCCTGTAGTTCTTTCAGCTTCTCCTCTAAGAATTTGGGTGATGTCCGACAGGGTGCTTATATATTCAATATTGGAATGACTTTATTGTCTATGGTAACTTTTAGGAGGATAAAGTTTCCTTCCTTATCTCTTTTAACACTATCTATTTTTGCTGCTGCTTTGTCTGAGATAAGGATTGCTACCCTTGCTTTTTTTGTTACTTCAGCTGAAGCAAAATATATTTTGCTCCAACCTTTTACCTTTACTCTATATGTATCTCTCTGCTTCAAATGAGTTTCTTGTAAGCAGCATATTGTACGATTCTGGTTTTTAATCCACTCTGCTATTTGCTTACATTTTAAGGGAGAGTTCATCCCATTCACATTCAAGGTTATGATTACTAATTCTTTATTGCCCTCTGTGCTATCTTCCCTCTGTTTGTATTTTTCCCCCTTTCCCCCCTTTTATCCATATTCCCCAGTATTTTGTTTTTGAATACCACCCCCTTCCGTGTGTTTGCCCTCCTATATCACACCCTCCCCTGTCTTTCCCCTTTCCCTTTTCCCTTCCCTTCCTTTTGTTATTTCCCCTTATTTCCCCCACTCCCCTTCCCTTTCTGCATTCCCCCCTCCCCTTTCCCCCCTTTAATACTTAAAAGGTTAGATGTTTTATAAGTTAACTGAGTATGTGTAGGTTGACTTTAAGCCAAGTCTGATGAGAAGATTCAGGTGTTTCTCCTCTGCTCCCTTCTTCCCCTCTATTACCATAGGTTTTTTGTACCTCTTAGTGTAATGAGATTTGTCCCATTCAATCCCCTCCCTCCTCCCGTCTCTTTCCTGTCCCCCTTTTTAGGGAGGTAGTGTATTTTTTTCTAGATCATTCCATCTAAGTCATAGAAAATTCTGAGTGTCTGTCCCTTCTAGTTCAGTATATTCTGTTGAATAGAGTCAAAATTGCTGAGAGTTATTAGAGTCTTTCTCCCCAGTGGAGTTAAAGCCACTTACATCCCATTAGATATCAGTCTCATGGATAGGTCATGGATGTCCATCATTTCTGGCTAGGTATATTCTCTCTGTTAGAGTTACATTTCTCAGGATTTATGAGAGTCTCCCCCCCCCCCCCCAAAGCTGGGATATAGCCAGTTTCAACTTACTGGATTGCATTTTTTTCCTTTTACCCCCCCCCTTTTTTTATTTACCTTTTCATGTGTGTCTTGAACCTCCTGTTTGATGTCCAGATTTTCTGTTTAGCTCTGGTCTTTTCATCAGAAATTTTTGGAATTCTTCCATTTCATTAAATGTCCATCTTTTTCCCAGGAAGAGAAGGCTCAGCTTTGCAGGAAAGTAGATTCTTAGCTGCATTCCAAGCTCCTGTGCTCTTCGAAATATCTTGTTCCAGGCCCTTCAATCCCTTAAAGTTGATGCAGCCAGGTCCTGCATGATCCTTACTGTGGCTCCTTGATATTTAAATTGTTTCTTTCTGGCTGCTTGCAGGATTTTCTCTTTTATCTGATAGTTCTGGAGTTTGGCCACAACATTCCTTGGTGTTTTCATTTTAGGATCTTTTTTCTGGCGGGGATCGATGTATTCTCTCAATAACTACTTTGCCCTCCGATTCCATGATGTCAGGGCACTTTTCCATCACTAGATCCTGTAATATTAAGTTCAGGCTTTTTTTCTCTTCAATGTTTTCAGGAAGTCCTATAATTTTCAGGTTGCCCCTCCTCGATCTATTTTCGAGGTCAGTGGTTTTGTTGATGAGGTATTTCACATTTGCTTCTATTTTTTCTATTTTTTTGATTTTGTTTAACTGACTCTTGCTGTCTCATGGAGTCATTAGTTTCTGTAGACTCCATTATTTTTTGGGGGGAGGAGTTTTCTTCATTAACCTTTTCCAATTGGTCAATCCTACTTTTGAAAGAGTTTTCCATTTGACCAATTGAGGTTTTGAGAGAATTAATTTCTTTTTGCATTTGCTCATTTGAGGATCTGAGAGAATTATTCTCATTTTGTAATTGTCCAATTGATGATCTGAGAGATTTATTCTCCTTTTGTGTTTGTCCAATTCTACTTTCTAAGGTTTTGTTTTCTTGTTGCAAGGTATTAATTGTCTCCCCCAAATTTTCCAGTTGATTTTTAAACTCCTTCCTTATTTCTTCAAGGAAGTCTTTCTGTGCTGGAGACCAGAATGTATTCTCCTCAGATGTTCCAGGTCTCTCTGGGTTGGGGTCTTTCCCTTCCAGGAATTTTTCTATGGATCCACCTTTTCACTGACCCTTCTTCATTATGCTAAGATGTTGAGTTGGGTGGGGCTGGTTCACCTGGGCTTGGGATCGCTAAAGGCTTTACTGAGTGCAGTTTCTCTGGCTGGCCAGTAGGAGGAGCTGGTTGCCCTCTCTGGGGTGTCTGTGACCTTGGTTGTGAGGCCTTCTCCCTTTGCTTGAGGGAGGGAATTGGAGCTATTGAATTCTTTTGCCTTCAATCAATGGTGGGCTTTACCCTGGCCTGAGGTGATTCCTCAGCTGGGCTGGTTCTTTTGCTCACACACCTGGGCCTGAGGCAGAAATAATTTGCATTTGTTTGAGAAGAGACCTCAGTGCAATGGAGGCGTGGGCTCAGAGTTTCTCAGAACTGAGGAGCCCAGGGATGGTCTCCACAGCTCTCCTGCACCAGACCTCTCCCCGCAGCCCCTTCCCCAAGCTCCAGGGGGACAGCCCCAACACCAGCGTCTCTGCTTCCCCACGGACCCAAGCCCCCTTCGTCCAGCCCCACCGCTGATCCAGCAGGTCCCATTCTCGGACCCTCAGACTCCTGGTTCCAATTCAGCTGTTGGTCTGGCTGATCTTCCCTGGGAGCTCAGACTCACCTGCAGGTACTCAGCCAAGGCTGCTGCAGGAGACAAATCCTGAGCTAGATTTTCCTCTCCTGGCTTTTCTTTCTGGGTTTCCTGGTTCGGATTTCTTTTAAGAGGATTGTTTTATGTGATAGATGGGGAAGAGATCAGGAGATTTTAGAACCCTGTCTGTCTTCTCTCTGCCATCTTGGCGGGAAGAACACATGCAATTTCAATCAATGTATGGCATGGAAACAATGTGAAGATTATCAGACTGCCTTCTGTGAGGGGATAGTGGAAGGGAAGGGAGGGTGTGGGAAAATTGAAAAATTCAAAACCTTACAGAAAATGATAGGTAGAAATTACTATTGTATAGAATTGTAAAACAAAAAAGTTAATAAAATAAAAAAATTATCTAAAATAATGTAGATTTATGGAATAAAACATTTACTAAATTAACTACATGCAGTGATTCTACTTTTGTGTCTCTTTCTCATAGGGATCAATTAGTAAATGACAAGTAAAGGAGGAAATAGAGGCAATAACAAAAAAGTTAGAAACAAAATATGTGTCCAAAGATAAATGGTGAAGCTAATTTCCATAAGAGTAATATTATAGACTGTTAGTGAATTGTGAAGGCAGACAAATGTGGGGAATGAAAGAAAATAAGAAAAGAACTGTATGAAATGATAAAACATTAAAAAAAAAGACAAAAGAATAATATACAAGCTTATAAAGGAAAGCATACAAAGCAGCAAAACCCAGGTAAAATATAAAATATGTTATTGTCATATTGTTAAAGGGGGCATGTATTCTTTTTGTTAACAAATTGCAAATTCAAAAAGAAGGCAATGAAACAAAATTAGCAGTAATGATCACTCCGGTGGCTTTGTCAATTTGGGGGTGCGTGGGTGGGAAAATATATTGTGCTTGGAGAATTTTTTCCATTAAAATTGTTTCCTGAATCAATGTTTAATGCAATAATAAATATATAAACGATCTGCTATTTCATTGTGTGGGGACTAAAATTACCAACAGAAAGAACATATATATAAATATTATATATAGATATACATATATATTAGAATGGAGTAATACTTTTACAGAATTTTATAGATAAAAACCTAAGGCTCAGAAATGTTAAGTGACATACTCAGTCACAATCAGAAGGGGTTAGTTAGTGTCAAGGGGCAAGAGTTAGATGTAACCCTCTTGATTTCTCGTTCATTAGTGTATCCATGAAACTGCATTTTACCTCCCATAAACAAAAGAAGGACATAAAAAATAAAATAAAATATCATGGGATTGTGAAATTAGAGCTGGAAGGGATCTAAGAGTCATCCATTCTAATCCTTTTATTTTCCTGAGGAGGAAAATGAAGCCATGGGGATGCTATTGACTTCCTCCCTCCAGGTCACAAAAGTAGTTAAGTGGTGAATATAAAATTTGGTATAAATGATCTCTAAGTCTCCTAATAGTTCTCCATCCAATGTTTCAATAATAAAAAGAAAAAGTGACAGTGGAGGTTCTGGTTTGATGGTACATAGTCTGAAATATTGGGATACTGAGTTTTCCAAGCTATGCTTTTTGATTTTTTTTTTACCTTTAATCTAGTCAGTTCACAACTTAGTTATTGTATTTAGTTCTTTTTCCTTGTTTTCTTTTTCTTTTTGAAAGGCAATGGGGTTAAGTGGCTTGCCCAAAGCCTCACAGTTAGGTAATTATTAAGTGTCTGAGGCTGGATTTGAACCTAGATCCTCCTGACTCCAGGGCTGGTGCTCTATCTACTGCAGCACCTAGCTGCCCCTGTATTTAGTTCTAATCACATCTTAGGAACATTAATAGTTTGGAATATTTAAGTGGCGTAACTAAGATAGTGAATGGGGAGTTGGCAAGCATTATTAAGCATCTACTATGTTCAGGCACAATGCTACTAAATAATTTATAAATTTTGTCTCATTTGATCCAAGAATTGTGAGAGATAGGTGCTACTTTACAGATAATGAAAATGAGATAAATAAAGGTTAACCAACTTCCCCACTTTTATTAATACAACTATTAAGCAAATGAGGCTAGATTTGAAGTCAGGTCTTCTTGAGTCCAAATTTAGCATTCCATTAACTGAATCACTTGAGTTCAAAACTCTAGCAAATATGATGGTTATCTTCAAGTATTCCAAAGACTGGTTGCTGAGAGATTACACTAGTTCTAATTTCCTCCATTAATAATGGGTTTAGGTTGTAAAAAAGTCAAATTGATATTTGATGGAAGGAGTAAAAAGGAAAAATAATCTTAACAATTAGAACAAAATAAACTTAACAATTAGAAATTCTCACCCAAGGGGTAGAAATATCCTCCCTCACAAGGTAGTAGGTTCCACATCATAAAAAAAAAAAATTCAGCATGATTATTACTTGCTATTTATGTTATATCAGTTCATTGTGGGGCTTTATAAATGTTTTTTCATTGATTGGTTGATAGTGAGGATTCATTTTGGGGATGGGTTAGATTGGTTGGTCACTAAGGTTACTCTGATTAAGTCTGTGATATTGAAAGACCATGATATAAAGCTTAGGAAATCACCTGGCCTAAAAAAAAATGTTGTCACTCAAAGATATAAAGAATATCTCCTCTGAAGCTAATTGCAGCATTTGTTCCTAAAATAAAGATGGGTTGGGTCATACTGACAATTGGAAGCTAGACCAATACTTGCTAAAAGAATGCGAATTCCAAAAAACAACACAGCAGTTAAATGTTCAAGGTGTTTTCTGTTTCCTTCAAGCTTGGGGGGAGAAAGAACTGGCTAATATGAGACATTTGTTAAATAATGTTTTTGCTGAGAAATTTTACTCAAAAAAAACCACTTCATGGCAAATCTTGAAAAGAATCATTTGAATCCTGACTCTGTCAATTATTACCTGGGTGACCTTTGGCAAATCATATCATCTTCCTGGGACTTCATTTCCTCAACTGTAAAAATGATGGGTTGGATGAGATCCAAATTGAATATTAAAATTTAATATTGAAAACCATTTGAAATAATGTTTTTCTTATGTAAAACCAAATTTTTTCCAATACTTTAAAAAATTTTTGAATTCCAAACTCTCTCCCTTTATTCATCCCCTCCACCTTCCCTGGACGATCAGCAGTTTGACATATGTGCAATCATGGAAAACATAATTCGGTATTAATCATGTTTAAAAGAAAACAGACAAAAATGAAAAACAAATAAAATGAAGAAATAGTATCCTTCAATATGCATTTAAATTTCATCAGTTCTTTCTCTGGAGATGAGCAGTATTTTTCATCATGAGTTCTTTGGAATTGTCTTGGATCTTTATATTGCTAATCAACTTATATAGAGCTGATTGTTGTACTTATTGCTACTACTGTTTGCACTGTTCTGTCAGTTCTGCTCACTTTACTTTGCATCAATTCTTATTTCTAAAGTTTTTTTAAAACCTTTTTTTAAAGGTTTTTCATACTACTCATTATTTCTTATTGCACATTAATATTCCATAATGTTCATTTACCACAACTTTCTCAGACATTCCCACTGATGGTGATTCTTTTAATTTTCAATTCTTTGCCATGACTAAATAGTTGCTATAAATATATCTTTGCTTTCTTTTTTGATCTTTTTGAATTCCTACCTCATGGCAATATTGCTTACTCAAAGGTAAGAAATTATGGTCATAATTCCAAATTACTCTCCACAGTGGTTGGTTCAATGCACAACTCAATCAAAAGTTCATTAGTGTTTCAATTTATTTATATTGGTGGCAACTTTTGATTCTTTCTGTCATATTTAAAGGTACCTCACTAAACAATAGAGATTTAGAGAATTTTTCATAACCATAATTTGAGTTATTTATCTAAAAACTGCTTATATGTCCTTGACCAGTTATCAACTTGGGAATGACTTGGATTCTTTTAAATTTTACTTATTTCTTTATGTATTTGAGAAATGAGACTTTTATTAAGAAACACTTGTAAAAATATTTCCATTTTCTGTTTTGCTTCTAAATTTTGTTGCTTTAGTTTTGTTTGCAAAACTTTCTAGTTCAATATAAAAAAGTCATCTATTTTTAATATTGTGATATAATCTGGTTTTTTGATCATAAATTCTTCCTTCTGACAGTTAAACTAGTCCATCTTTCCCTAATTATCCAATGATATAACCCTTTAGGTCTAAATCATGTACCAACTCTGTCCTTAACTTGGTATGTGGTATGAGATGCTGATCTCTACCTAGTTTCTACCCAATTGTTTTCCAGTTTGCCCATGTTTTTTTCAAATGGTGAACCTTTTTCCAAAATCTTAGATCTTTTTGTTTATCAAACACTAGATTTCTATAATCATTTCTTATTTTTTATTGTATACCTAATCTATTTCTCTGATTCACCACTATATTTCTTAACCAGTAACAGATTTACCACTTAATAGTATAGTTTAGCATCTTGTTTTGCTAGTCTATGCTAGTCTATCTCTCCTCATATGTTTTCCCATTAATTTCCTTGAACATCTTGACCTTTTGTTCTTTCAGATGAAAAGGAACTAAAAAAAGAGACTTGTGAACATACAATCTCATGGAATGACAGTGATTAAGATGATGTAGATGAAGAGGAAAGTAGAGCAAATTGGTATCGTACTTTGGTTTCCATGGAAGCAATGTACAATGTTCTGTAGTGAGTTGACCTTGGAATCAGGAAGACTTTGGTATAAGTTCTATGTTTGACAAATATTGACTATAGCCTTGGACAAGTCATTAAAATTTCTGATATTCTAGGCAACTTTCTAAGAATATTTGTTTCAAAGAAAGTACTGAGTGCAATTGAAAGAGGGAATTTCCTTTTTTAAGAGATTCCTGTACAGATAAAATGCAGTACCATCCTTATCTTTCATCTCTTAGTTTGCAATCATTGTACATCTCTACTTCAAGGAATCTCCATAAAGATTCAATGAGAGAGGCATCTAAAGGATCGATTTTCAAATTTTAAAGACAAGACTACCTAACTGAGGCACAGAGGTTCAATGTAGTGCTAATAAGTTATAGAACTAAGACTTGATTCTAAATCTTCTAATTTTAGTTATCCCTGGATTTAGAATAAGAAGACCTGCATTGGAATTTCATTTCTGTTTCTTTCCACACTTGACCTCAGCAAAACCTTCTCTTCTCTGAGTCTTAGATTACTCATATGTAAAATGAGAAGATCAATTAGGAAAAAAAAAAAAACTAATATCTCTTTCCACCGAAAGTTTACTGATCATAGTTACATGGGGTGGGGGACAATTTAATGATGTGACTACTAGTATGGGGATTTTTAAGTCTGGGAACATTCACAATCTTGACTGGGTATAACTTAGTGGATATCATAAGTTTACAATTTCAGTACCAGAAGAAATCATTGAAGACGTATATTCCAATCTTCTCATTTTACAGTTGGGAAAACTGAGGATCAGGTAGATTAAGTGACTTGCTGAAGGTGGCATTGGTAGTAAAAAACAGAAGTCATCTGACTTCAAATCTGGTTACATGGATAAGTAAATTTTATTTGGTCAAAAACATAGACTAATGAGAGACTGAATTTGTACCAGGGTTTTCCTGACTTTGAGCTCAATATTTTTTTCTACTACATTTTCCTTTCCCTTAAAAAAGAACTCAATAAAGACCTGCTCTAAATGTTCAACATCTAGTTAGACGTCTCAGCTCACATACTTTAAAGTGAATAATTAATAGCTGTCAATTTAATCTACTCAGGTCAACTGTTAACCATTCTCTCTCCCTTGTAAGTTATAATCTAATTGGTCCCCCCTCCCCATGGGGCTTTGAGAACCTTTGAGCTACCATTTTTTAAAGGCCTGTCATTAAAAAAACAGAAATTCTCTCTCCCTCTTAGGTTGTCCAAAGGTTGAGGCAGAGTTCTACTAGTACCCTGGAATCTCTATTGCAATTAAATATCCCATTAGAACTCCTTTGCCTCTATGGGCAATTTGTAACTTTAAAGTGAATTCAGCATCCCATCCCATTACCTTTATTCATTTCAGTTTAGGGAATGTTGTGAAAAGGGATCCAGGGAAGTAAATCCAATTTCTCAGGATACAGAGTATTTGGATCTCAGAATCACAGAGAGATTTTAAATCTTTAGATTTTGCATTTAAATACCATCCACTGAGGGGTGGGGCTGGAGTGGGGTTGGGTTGGGGGCTTAAATTTCAGTTCAAGCTTTGCTAGATGGAGAGAAACTTCTGCCTGGAAGTTAATAACATACCTTGGTAGAAAAAAAGGAACAACTCATGTCTTATCAGAAATGGGCAATGGAAATGTATATAATCAAAAAAAAAAAGACCTTCCTTAAATGAAAATATAACCTCTCTCTGTATCTCTCTCTCTCTCTCTCTCTCTCTCTCTCTCTCTCTCTCTCTCTCTCTCTCTCTCTCTCCCCTCTTCCCTCTATCTCTTTTTCCTTCATCTCTCCCCCCACCCCCTTGCCTCCCATCTCTTCTGCCCCTTCATGTTCCCTTCTCCTTACTGCTTTTTATTCAAATGTATTTTAGCTCAACTGAGTTCATTCAAAAAGGCATTTATTAAAATGTATTGTCACTCCTTATTAAACACATTCAGTTAATTGGGGGGGGGGGGATTTGAAGACAAAATGAAAATTAAAACATGTCCTCAAGGAACTAACAATCTAAAAGGAGTTTATGAAGATGACAAAATAAAATGGTCTGTAATGTTGGCACAAAGCATCATTTTGGGGGAGTGGGGGAGTGGGGATGGGAGGCCAGTTCACTCAGAATCTCAGAATCTAAGATAATCATTTTTAGGTGACACCTCCTGAGTGGAGAATTGAGGATTCTAAAAGGTAAAGATAAAGAGAATATTCCATACATGGTTATGGTTTAAATATAGAGGCAGAGCTTTGAATACTGAATAATAAATAGGCTAGCTTTCTTGCAATGTTAAATATAAAAGAGGAAATAATATGAAATAAATCATGAAAAACTATTTGGAGATAGGATGTGAAACATTTTAAATGAAAAAAACAGAGGAGTTATTAATGGGTCCTATCATCTCTCCTCTTATTCTTGTATCATTTCTTTTACTTTGTCCCCCTGCTGAGTTTAGGTAAGATTTTTATCTTTTGACTTTTCAGAGAGAAGAAGGGCTAGGGACGAAGGAGATGAAGACACAAATGAGAGGCAGAAACTTTCTAGACCTTACTAGACTATTCTTGTGCCTGATTGCTTAGGGCAGGTGGCTTCAACCTTCTTGAGAACATTTATTATTATTATACAATTACATCAGTAGAGATGGAACAACAGAGATAATCTAGGTCAACTTCATTTTATACATGAAGACACTGAGATCAGAACTGGTCACACATTAATTTATATTCTTTGTTGCTTTTAAATAGTTATCTACATATAGTTTCACCTGTTAGAATGGAGCTCCTTGAGAGCATAGATTGTTTTCCCCCTTTCTTTGTACCCCATTGCTTAATATGAGAACATAGAAGGTGTTTGTTGTAAATGTTTATTGACTGTCTGGGAAGTACCAGAGATCAAATTTGAGCTCAGATCCCCTTTCTACTATTTTCTTTTCATTAAACCTTCAATCATTTCTTTTTTAGCTCAAAGGGCATAGGATTTTACCCATTCCATATAACGCTACATGGTCTAAAATATACCCACCCAATACAACTGCTCCTGAAAGGTGTTGAATGGAAATCTCACTGAACAATTCACAGCAAGTTGTGAATGGATGGTGGCTCCTTAACTCTTCCAGAGCTATTTATAGTTCTGAAAGAAGATGCTTGCTAGCTTCAAAGAATTCACAATGATTAGGACTTCAGGTAATACTATAACAAAGCCTTATTAAAAAATCAGGGAATTCTCAATGATATCTGAAGGGCTTTTGCACTCTGGAGGTGTTGTTTAATCGTTTTTGTTATGTCCATCTCTTTATCATCCCATTTGGGGTTCTCTTTGCAAAGATACCATGGCCATAGCCTTCTCCATCTCCAACTCTGTAAGTAGGTTATGCCTAAAAGAGAGTCATCTCGGAGATGCTACCAGAATCAGAGAATTACCAAATTTCAGTATTAGAAGATCCTTTAGTGGAGCAATCTTCCTCTATGTATCTTCATGTAAGTCCCTTCTTTAACATACCACGTATTTGGTTAGTCATCCTTTCCTTTATTCTTGGGGGTTTTCCCTATGACCATAGATTATTTTTTTCTTTCTCTTGAGAAAGAAAGATTTCTAAAAAAATCTGAAAAGGTTTTCCCAGTGGTTCTCATAATATACTCCAATGGGATTAAGATGAAAGGATGGTTTAACTTTAATGTCAAGAAACCAGATCTTTAAATCAACTCTCTCAAGAGTTTAGAGAAAACAACATGTACAAGGTCAAAATAAATTAGCCTCACTTCATTAGAAAGATGGTAATGGGTGTGGGAAGAAAAGATGTTGGGTAACTTGGAAGATTTGAAAGGGATTTTCCCAGGAGTATCAGATAGATCAGTAACTTCAAAAATCAATTTATATTTATGATGTTTAAATGGATTGTTCTCACCCCTTAGAGGGGAAAGGACTGCTGATGATTGTTATTTTTCCAGAGTTTAGCACAATGCCTAACACATCTTAAGAATTTATTAACTGCATGTTAAATGATTTCTCAAATATCCCTAAGATATTTTTGTAGTGTTTTTCATTGCCTTTATCATATTCCTTCTTGTGTCAAATTTATTTGTGCATGCCTCTTACCCGTCACTGCATCCCCCAACTAATAAAAACTGCCTTTTATATGTTTATGTAATGCTCTAAATTTTGCAAAGTGCTTTTATTTCCAGCATCTCAAATGGCCTTGGAAAAATCTTCTGAAAAAGGTACTTCAGGTATTATTACTTTCATTTAACTGAGGGGGAAATTGAGTCAGAGAAAAGTAATGTCTTCCCCTTGCTTACCAATAAGTAAGGATCAGACATGAAAATTGATTATTAGTATACACTGATCCTAAATCCTGTCCTCCATCAGTCTTACTAGGCTTCCCATCATGGTAGATTGCAGATTGTTGCTTTTGTCTTTTTCACAACTTTCCACTACCAGGATCAGAATCAAGGTTATCCACTTCAACCTGGGCTGTTCACAGTTGTGACTTTTTTCCTTACCGCTGGACTTTGGTGACTCTGGATAAGTGAGTCTGACAACATTGTGGAACTCAACCTCACTTAAAATCCAATTCGTGTATATGTCAAGACATCATCTGCAATGTCATTGGTCTTCTTCAAAAAAATGAAAGACAAATAGTAACTACAAAAGCAGCAACAACCGGAAACAAGACTCATGGAAAATGCTTAATAAATGTTTATCAAAATAAGAGTACTTAGTTAAAAGGATGTATAAGTAAATAAAAGGATGTATAAGACCTCTGAATCCGTTGGGTTTTGTTTTGTTTTATGTTTCAATTTTACATGTTGGACTTCTTATGCTAATGTGTGTGTGAGTTCTAGAATGGTGTAGTTATCCATAAGAGTGTTTCCTGATAGCTGAGTAGAGAACAGAAGAGGTCACAGTCTAGAATAAAAAGAATATGGAAGGGACATCAAACAATCAATCAGTTAACTTCCATCAAGTCCCTTCTATGCTCTAAGGACTTTGCTAAGTCCTGTGAACCTATTAAGATAGGGAGTTAAGTCTCAGACACTTAATAATGACCTAGCCG
This sequence comes from Macrotis lagotis, assembly GCF_037893015.1. Lineage (NCBI taxonomy): Eukaryota > Metazoa > Chordata > Mammalia > Peramelemorphia > Peramelidae > Macrotis > Macrotis lagotis. The sequence continues at coordinate 890,306,204 of NC_133658.1, forward strand.
TGTGGCCTTGGGCAAGCCACTTAACCCCATTGCCTTGCAAAAACCTAAAGAAAAAAAAAGATAGGAAATTAAAAGATATAGGAAAATTTGGGCATTTTCTGAATCAACTCCACTTTAGGAGAAAAATGAAGTGTGAAAATAGGACTTGACTTCCCAAGGAACTGTGGGTAGATAGATTCAAAATAAATATTATAGGGTTGGCTAGGTGGTGCAGTGGATAAAGCACCGGCCCTGGAGTCAAGAGTACCTGGGTTCAAATCCCGTCTCAGACACTTAATAATTACCTAGCTGTGTGGCCTTGGGCAAGCCACTTAACCACATTTGCCTTGCAAAAACCTAAAAAAAAATAAGCATTATATTCTAGAGAGAATATAAGCTCCGTGATGTCAGGGACTACTCATAGGATCAGAACTCATCTATATCTATCATTTTAAAGATGAGGAAACTGAGATCCAGGAAAATTAAATAATGTGTTCAAGACTTTACATGTAAGAAGTTTCAGAAGCTACATATGAACCCAGGGCTGCTAACCCTAGAACCAATATTATTTGCTTATGTACCTATGGCCTTGAAGAGTAGGTACTTAATGATTATTGGTTGAATGTTATTCAACTACAGCCAGGATCAGAACTCAGGTATTCTGACTCAGCACCTATAGCTGCTTTTCAACTCCCAGAAAAAAAAACATTTCTATGGATTCATGATCTAAATACCACCCAGTAAGTGTTTTCTAAACTTTCTTTCCTTTTTCTTTGTTTTGTTATTTTTTCCAACCATTTGAAATAGCACTGCTGATTTAATAATTAGCAAGCCTTTCATGTCCTCCCTCCCATCCCTTTCATTCCTGCAATGTATTAAGAAATCAAATCCTCAAATAGCCAGGCTGAATCCAGCAGAGCAGCCCTCTGGGAAGGTGACTGTTGTTGGAGGTGGGAGAGAATTTCTTCAAATATTCCTTGCTCTTCCATAATACTGACCCTGGGCAGAGTTTTATTTTTTTTTAAATTTTTATTATAAAATTAAATTGCCCCTTAAGGGAAGTCTTTATCCAACACTCAGCTTTTGCAGTAAAATGGCAATTATTATCCAGATGCAGAAATAAAAACCCAGGGTAACCCATGTAATCAGGAACAATTCTCCTGTAAGCCTATTATCAGCATTTTCCCATGCCACAATACATAACTTTATAGGGGTAATTTTTCCCCCCTTTGATTTCCAAGTTTGTGTATAATACCCAGAATGCAACCCAATAAAACTCCTGATCTGTGATATTAAGTAGGTCATAAAGATGTCGGTGGGAATAACTTATTTTTTAAACTGTCATTAAACATGATCTACAATTAAGATGGGCCATAAAAGATGATTAAAATTGGTGGCCTTCCATAAAATGAAGAAGGATTGTTTTTGCTATTGTGTGTAAGGTGACAACTTCAGGGTCCTTGTTTTAGGCAGAATCACTTCTAAGAGGACAAGTCAGAAATGTGCCAGGAGTTTTTCCCATGAACCAATTTGGTGATTTTTTTTTTGTTTATTTGTCATCATTCCATTCATGAATGCTTTAAATTCATATCGTTGATCTCTGATTTTGTCAGTATGGAAAGCTCCTTGTGAGGCAGTTCTCCCCTTCCAATGGAAACCCAAACTACCTAGACTTCAGGAGATAAGTCTAATGGAGGTAGTAGAAGGCATCAGATCTTAGGACACTATTGAAAGAACAGAAAGAGATCACATTGTTCAATTCCCATTATTCTAAAGTTAAGGAGGGTTAGACCCAGAGAGTGTCTGGGGGTTATAATGTTACAAGTTATCAGAGGTAGGATTTGAACCCAAGACTGCCTCTTTCTTAGCAGAGACAGCATGTCAAAGTGGATGGGGAACTAGCCTTCAAATGAGTTCAGGTACTGTCTCAGACACATAAGCTATATATCTAAAAGGCATAATTCTAGTCTCCTAAACTCCCCTATCTATAAAATCTAATTCTTCTAAGGGCATCATTATTCTACTAGTCTCCCAGACTCTTAACCTGTGTTACTCTCAATTTCTGACTCTCTCTTGTGCCATATATCCTATCAGTAGAAAAATCTTGATCTCTAGGAATAATGCCATTTTCTCTATCCACATTGATGCCATTGCCATGGTTCAGTCACTATTGCCTCTTCTGTAGACTATGATATAGCCTCCTATTTAGTCTTATGGACTCAACTCTCTCCCCACTTCAATCCAAACTGTACTCAGCTGCCAAAACAATTTTCCCTAAGTGCAGATTTGACCATATCACTCCTCTGGTCAATTAACTCTGAGACCTTCTAAATATCCCCAGAATCAAATATAAAGTCCATTGCTTAGATTTTAAAATCCTTCACAATCTGACCTTAGTCAATAATATCAAGTTTTAAAACAAGACTCCTTGCTTCACTCTCTTCTCCCCAGACAAACTAGACATCTCCTTGTTCCTCACACATATTGTTCCATCCTCTATCTTTGTTTCTTTTTTTCACTGGTTGGCCCTTATTCCCAGAATTCTGTCCTTATTCACCCCACAACTACCTTCTTCAAGATATAGCTCAAACACCATCTTCTGGAGTAGTGTTTTCAAACTCAAATAAAAATAGAAGTAACTAAATTTTACATATGGATCCCTATGGTCCACATATTGACTTGGAAAGTCACATAAGTTTATGCATTTTTAGAACAACACACTAACATCAAATAGTAACTACATTTCAATTCAGTTCAGCAAGTTTGGGGAGTATTGTTGATTAGAGAGTTTGACATCTCTGTTTTAGAAGAGGTTTTACCTGAATTCTGCCCCCTCTCCCCAGCCCAAGCATTGCTAGTGTTCTCTCTCCATAATGACCTTGTAATTAAATGCCTTGAATTTATTTTGTATTCATTTATTCTGAATTTTATTATGTATATCTGTCTTTCTGTTTGTCTATTTGTCTGTCTGTCTGTCTGTCTATCCGTCCATCCATCTATACACACGTCTCTCAATACAGAATATAAGAACTTTGAGAGGAAGGATTTTTCTTGTTATAATGCTCTGAATTCTAACACAAGGCCAATTAAATACTTAAGTGATGTTTGACCATTGACTGATAGCTGCATAATCATATGCAAAATCTTAAGTAATTCTCTAAACATCTCTCATCAAATCACCTACCAGTTGACAATGAAGCAAATCTCTGAGTTTTCATTAGCAGTACAATCATAATATACATTCGGAACAAAAAGTAAAATAGTATTATTAGTCTTCTTTCTACAAAGAAAAATAGTACTCTTTGAACTTTTGTTTTTAACAAATTGTATAGGATAATAGAGATGATATTAGACTTAGAGTTAACCTGCCTTCAGTAAACATGATATCCATTACATGGCTTAAAATTTCTTTGAAGATCAAGGAACTCACCTCACATTATCTGTATTTCCCATAGCCAGCTTAGATGGAGGGACTGGGTTGAACTGAAGAGGAAATGGAGTGTGAAAAAAAATAACTGAAATGGTTCTAGTTGGAGAAATGTTAGAGCTGGAAGGGAACAGAGAGAGCAATGGATTCCTTCTCCATCACTCTTTTCTTTCACAGAGAAGAAGTCTCAAAGTCATTTACCAAGTTGGTTAAGATTCCAACTCTAGCTGCTCAACACTTAGTCCACCATTCTGCATTCTTTTGCTGCAACTAATTTGAAATTTGATCTGGATCTTTCTGGGAATAAGCTTTGTACTCTCTGTGATGAAGTTTGATTAGATGACCTTTAACCCATTTTTGGTGATTTTTTTCCTTCCCTGTTTGTGCCACCCACCTCCTTGAAACCCACCTGATATCTGGTTTGGCATGAATAAATCCCTTCAAACTCCATTCATACCTTTGGCAACTAGCACTAAAGCCATGATGATGACCTCCAAACTTCACCAACCAGAGTGGAAAGGAGATGAAGCTATTGATCCTCTGTCCCACATTCTGACAATTTTCACTATATAACCATACTCCCCTTAAAAATAAACAAGTCCTTCTTCCAGAGGAAAGATATATCATGTAAATCCGAGTGTTATCTTAAGTCCAAAATTCACTCTTCAATACACACAGTTATTTTAAGTCTAGACTCTGGGCTCTTACTTACAGAGAAACACTTGTGAGTCTTTCATAAGTAGATAGGACATGGCTATCCTTTACTCCATAGGGTTGTTGTGATGAACAAATAACATGATATATGCAAATAGCATATAAATGTAATTTGTTATTATTTACAAACTCACTGGGGAAGCAGGGAGCTCCAAGATTAATTAATAGATATTTGTACTTTTACAGATTATTTGAAACCTTCTTTCCAGACATACGATTGTGAAGGGCATTGTCCTAAAAGCTTGGGCAAAGTATTCTCCTCTCTTGACTTCAGTTTCCCCATCTAAAAATATGACAAGATTGGACTAGATGGTCTCTAAATTCCCTTCCACAGTTGATTATTTATAGCTTTGACTTGGTATCTACTCATTTAGATTTATAAAATCAGGCATCTAGGTGATGCAGTGGATAGAGTCCTCACCTTGGAATCAGGAGGATGGGAGTTCGAGTCCAGCCTCTGACACTTATTAGCTGTGTCCCCACTTGGGCAAGTCACTTAACCCTGTTCATCTCATATCCAGGGCCATCTCCAGTTGTCCTGATTCAGATCTGACCATTGGACCCAGGTGACTCCAGAGGAGAAGGTGATGCTGGTGACTTAGCACAGCCCTACCCCTCACTCAAATCCATTTCACCTGCTTGCCATGGCATCACCTCCCTGATGTCACAGTCTTTTTTCAAGAATGAAGAACAAACATCAACATTTATAAAACTGTCCCAAAGGCCAGGCACAGAAGTAAAGAGTAGACTTTGGAAGGTGACTTGCCCATTGGATAACTCCTTTAGAGAGGATATGGAAAAAGGTGTACATAAGAGGATAAGGGAAAAGTATGAGCAGGCATGGATGGAATGCAATCTTAATTAATGTTCCCTTTGATGACTCTATTAAACTGATATTTCAACATTGTAGAACAGAATTCCCAAAATGGCTCTACTGTCCTCTCTTTGCTTGACTTAACCAGTCTAGGCTCTCACAATCATATCTAACCCAATGGGAGAAATGGGAAATAGAGCAAAGGAAATTATATAGACTTCAAATTTGGAAGATCTAACTTCAAATGCATTCTTTGATCCTGCCTATGGGACCTTGGAAAACTCATGTCACTTCTGTAGGCCTTAGTTAATTTACCTGTAAAATGAAGTGATTGCACTGGATGAGTCTCTGAGACTCCTTCTAACTCTAGATCTATGATTCTCAAATTCCATGACTATGTGACTCTTTACAAGTCTCCTCCCTTCAAGACTCAGTTTTCTCATGTATAATATGAGAGCACTGAACTAGATGTGTCTCTGAGGACCCTTCCAGTTTGAGATGCACCAATGTTAGCAAACATTTATTAAGTGTCTTTGACAGTGCCTGCCTTATAGAAGCCCACATTCTAATGGGGTGTTCTAATGTTAATAAAACATTTTGGGTCAGTGTGGATAGAGTGCTGTTCCTAGAGTCAGAAAGACTCCTTTTCCTCAGTTCAAATCTCACCCTGGGCACTTAGGAACTGTATGACCCTGGGGAAGTCACTTCATTCTAATTACTGTAATTTTCTCATCTATAAAAATGAGTTGGAAAAGGAAATGACAAAGAAGTGCAGTGTCCTTGCCAAGAAAATCCTATATGGGGGTGACATAATTGGACACAACTGAAGAATGACTGTTCAACAAAAATATTTGAAAATTTAATGGAAAGGGGACATGATGAAATCATGCACCTTCATTGAGCATTTATCTGAAAATGTAAAGCTGTGAGTTGATTTCATCTTGAAGAAGGACAAATTTCTGAAGGTGATTTAATGTTGGAAAATAGATGGGAAATGATGAGAATTCCTTGGTTTCCATATTTAAACAATGGATGAATTGGAAGCACTGTCTCCATTCAAAGGCAGGATGGAACCCAGAGCCAGAGACATCTCTGAACCTTTAATTATACTATGACTCCAGAGTGTTGATCTCCTATATTGACTGTTCAATGATTTTTACTTTCTCTTGGGTGTCATTTCATATCTCCAAAAGATTGAAATTTGGGTCAGTTTAAGACTCTTCCTCTAATCCCTTGTATTCTGAAGGTATCTGGTTAATGTTATCAAAATTCACTTACCCTGGACCTAAGTGGATGTGGAAGGCAGATTGTTTATAGAAGCAGCCTAGCACCCACTTAACAAACTGATTTGGTAGAGAAAATAAAGCCTTCCCATTAGAGAGAGTAGAGGGAGAACCTTTTGGAAGGCAGTGACAATTTTACCATTGGTATCTACATGGTCCTGTGTTGAGTCCTGGACCTGGTATCAGAAAACCTTGAATTCAAATCTAGCCCCAGACACCAGTTTGGGGAGATCACTTCTATTTGCCTGTCTAAGGTTCCTCCTGTTCAAAATGAGTATAATAATTACACTCACCTTGAAGTGTTGGGGCTGCTAAGTAGTGTGATAGAGCACTAGGCTTGGCATCAGGAAAACTTATGTTTGTGAGGTCAAATCTGGCCTCAGGAGAGGTTAAGTGGCTTCCCGGGGTCACAAAACTAGCAAGAGCAAGTGTTTGTAAAACTGGAAGATGCTGTGATATTATCATAGATTTAGAGCTAGAAGGGACTTTGAGGTCATCTAGGCAGCCCTCATCTTATTTGCATTTTTTCACATTTATAATTGCATTTGGTTTTTTGAACTTCTTTCAGTATTTTATTTTTCCCTAAGCACATTTTTAAAATTTTGAGTTCCAAATTCTCTCCATCTATCCCTGTCTGCCTCATTAATGTAATTGCATTTGCACATAGCATGGTCTCCGGTTAGGAAATTCTCTCTACCAATGCTGATCTGTTGCTCCTTTGTAATTTGTATTCTTGGCAAGTTGCATGGGATCCCCAAGAGGTAGTCTTAGATAGTTTTAGAGTCAGAAAGACATGGGGTTGCTAATTCAACCCCATGTCTTTCTGATTCTAAGACTACCTATCAGTTGTGCCACATTAACTTTCTTAACTACATGTGAAGGATTGTGGCTCTGTTATTTAACTTTAGAGAGCTGTCTGAGACAATGTTAGAAACTTTATCAAATTTACACAAGGAATATTGGAAAGAGTTGGGATTTGAACCCAAGATGTATGGCTCTACATCGGGTCCACTTGCTCCTGAGGAAGTTAGGGAAGGATTTTTTTGCTGAAGGACAAGTCAAGTTTCTCTTTGCTAAGTCCATGAGTTTCATCAATTCTGGCATCAAATTAAGGAGAAGTTTGAGGGCAGGGGAAAATACAGCCCCTGGGATGACTTGGGCAACTCTATAATTTCCATGTCTGCCAGATATTCTGTTCTGAAAGCAGAGAAAAGAGAACTACATCAAAGTCAGGTTGCTTATGGCTGGCAGCACTCCACAGGATATAAGAATTTGTCTTATAGGGAGAAGCTCCAAGAAACAGTTAGAGCTCACCTTTTGTGGAATGCTTGAAGTCTGGAAAGCACTTTCATATTGTTTCTGAAGCATCAAGGAATACTGATTATTCAATGTTTTCTTGCAGAGTGCCTGTGAAGGGAGAAACCACCATCTCCCAAGGCAGCTCATTCCACAGTGGGGCAGTTCTAATCACTGGCACCATCAAACTTCAACTTACATCTTCTGGCCCTAGTGCTTCTCAGAGAAGTGGAGGCTAATCTCCACTTCCAAGTGACAGCCTTGAAAATATTTGAAAGAAGTGATCATGATTCCCTGAAAGTTTCCCAGAAATCTGGCAAGGATGGGAGAAGGGAGGCAGAAAAGGAAACAAGAATGAGAAAAAATAGAAAGGAAGGGGAACAAGAAGGAGAAAAGGTAGAAAGGAAGAGAAGCAAGGAGAAAAAATTATAAAAAGCTAGGTAACTGAAAGTCAGATTGAAAAGGAGACCCAAATACAAACTGGGATTTGAACTAAAGTCTGTTGTGTTTGAGGTGAGGGTTCTCTTTGGGCCTCATAGAAATCAAACATGACTGAGAACTTTGAGGAGCAGGATCTTAGCTGCACAACCATTGTTCTTCTTGGACTAGTCTTGTCTACCATAAAGACTTGTGCATAGTAGGCTGTTACTGAATTTACTCGATGCTGATTTTATGACCTTGGAAGACACTATCTATGACTTTGGAGAAGTCATGAGACTTACCTGAGTCTCAGTTTCCTCTGCTATAAACCAACAGGGTTAGATTAAATGGACTTTCTGTTCCCTTTAATCTTTATATTGCTTCTATAAATTAAGCTGAATTGATTGAAGAACTTTGAATGCTAGGTTGACTTGGTTAGACTAGTGCAATGGATCCTTGGACAGTATTAGTGTAGCAACTATGCTTAACTGGTTACATTGGGAACACACAAAGCAAATGATTGTCTGTAAAATTTCTTATGGGGGCAGCTAGGTGGTGCAGTGGATTGAGCACCAGTCCTGGAATCAGGAGTACCTGAGTTCAAATCCAGCCTTAGACACTTAATTGCCTAGCTGTGTGGCCTTGCGCAAGTCACTTAGCCTCATGGCCTTAAGTAAATAAAAAAAAATTAAAAATCAAATTTCATATGGAGGGGAATATGTAATAATAATAATAAATGGGGAAAACATTACATTCCAAGGCATAGGAGCAACAGTACAGTACACTACAGTACAGTATTATTGCTAATTACCTGTTTGATCTTGGAAAATTCATTTTACCTCTCTAGGTTTCAATCCTCATTTATCAAGTAAGTGGACTCATTCTGTTGACCCCATTCAACTCTAAGTCTATGTGGTGATGAAGGTCTGACCAATTTTAATTGTCATATAGACTCAATATCTATCTCTGTTTCTCTGTCTCTGTCTCTCTATATTTCTCTGTGTCTCTGTGCTTGTGTCTATCTGTCTCTGTCTCTCTTTCTCCCCCCTTTCCACTACACTGTTTTTTTTTTGTCTCTGTTTCAGTCTTTGCTTTGGAACTACCATTAAAGAACTTCTTGTAGTCATCCCCCAGGGCTCCTCTCTATCCTAGAACTGTGATCCAGAACTGTGTATGGACAATAGAGTTACCTTTTGGCACTGGCTTCACCCAGTGGCAGCAAGGCCCTCTGTAATTTCTTTTTTTTGTTTGTTTGTTTGTTTTTTTAGGTTTTTGCAAGGCAAATGGGGTTAAGTGGCTTGCCCAAGGCCACACAGCTAAGTAATTATTAAGTGGGAGAGCATATTTGAACCCAGGTACTCCTGACTCCAAGGCTGGTGCTTTATCCACTACACCACCTAGCTGCCCCCTGTAATTTCTTTCTGATAAGTTGTCTGATGCCCCTCATGGGCTCTGGGCTGAGAACGCCTGAAACTCCTAACTGATGTTTGAGCATCTATCCTGATGCTTTATGTGTGAGCTCTAGATAGACCTCTCTGCCCTCTTGTCACAAACTTCTCCTGTGAACCTCCTAAGTCAGAAAAAAATATCTCACTTGTTCCAAAATTTGATTGCAAAAGTTAATGTAAAATTATTTGGAGAGAAATATCGAGGGAATTAAGCAGGACACCTCTACACCTCTAAGTCACCATCTTGGCTCTCTTTCACTCCTTCCTTCCCTTTGGCAGCAACTGGATATCTGCTCAAATGGAGGTTCAAGACCTGAGATCCAGACTCTATCATCTATCCCAAGTTAGTCTACTTAATAGCCCTCTCAAAGTACATTCTACTTCCTACCTTGAGAGATTTATCACAGGCCCTTTGGAATCCCAGCCTTTTCCTAAGGTCAGATTACTACTTCCTACAAAATGCCCTTCCTGATCTAACCTTAGGTACATATATATGTATATATATACATATACATATATACATATATATACATATATATATGTATATATGTATATATGTATATGTGTGTGTGTGTGTGTCTCCCCCTAGATGGTCAGCTCCTTGAAGACAGTGACTGAGTTTTTAATCTTTGGATTCCCAACACTTAGTTGGGTCTATATCAAGTTTTCGATAAATTCATATTGGTTGATTGATTGATTGCTTACAGTCCCTTTCAACTATTTTCCTTTCATTCTATTGGGTCACTGGTTACAAGAGAGAAACCAACTGGTGATTTGGAGTATAGATAGTGATTGAGAAGAGAGGGAGGGAGGAAGAAAAGTAAAAGTGAAGAAGCATGACTAGGTGGAGTAATGGAAAGAATGCTGGGCCTGGAGTCAGCAAGACTTCTTTTCTTAGATCACTTCTGACCTCTGACACTCACTGGGTGTGAGAATATGAGCAAGTCTCTTGACCCTGCTTGCCACAGTTTCTTCATTTATAAAAATGAGCTGAAGAAGACAATGGCAAATGAATCTGGTAGCTTTTCCAAAATAAAAACTCAAAATGAGGTCATAAATACTGAAAAAGCAGAAGGTTTTTTAATTTTAGAAAGGCTTTATTTATTTTGAGTTTTACAATTTTCCCCCAATCTTGCTTCCCTCCCCCCACCCCCCACCCCCACAGAAGGCAGTTTGCTAGTCTTTACATCATTCTCATAGCATGGATTGATCTAAGTTGAATGTGATGAGAGAGAAATCATATCCTTAAGGAAGAAACATATATGAGATATAAGTATTGCAAAATGAGACGTTTTTTAAAATTAAAAATAATAGTCCTTGGTCTTTGTGAATTATTTTAAAAATATATATATATATATGTACATATATATATATGTACATATATATTGATTTTGGAATCTGAGGATCTAGGTTTGAATTTTGGTTCTGTCATTTATTTTTTGTGTGACCTCAGCAAGTTATTTCATTTTTCTTGCCTCAGTTCCCCAATTTGTATTAAATTAGATGCTCTCTAAATTTGCTTATGCATCTAGTTCTGAGATTTTAATTGGAAAGGGAATCCATGTATTAGGAAGCAAACATTTTTCAGGAGATATTAAAAGAAGAGAAGCTGTCATTATTTATAGATGGAAAAGTGAGATGGGAAGTTAGGAGGCAGGCAGCCACATCAGTTAACATATTTAATAAGGTAGTATCACCACATTCAGCTCTTAAAAATGTCACCTATATCAGTCCTCAACAGTTACTGGCTAATGAACACCTAAGCATTCCATTCTCCCAAGTTAAAATGTCACTCAGCAGTCCTTGGCCGCTCTCACTTGAAGGAAATGGCAACATTTATCTGAAATCCAACTCTTTGCAAAGATTTTGAGGACCTTTTTACATGTACTGAAAGAGAGTAAAAACCCCATCTATTCTAAGTTCCCCCAGGAAAGTGCTTGCACCTACTAACAAAGCTTCATTCCAGTGGTAACTTAAATGCAAGGCTGTCATTCATAGCCAGGAGTTGTCCTGGTTCTCTACCCTGTCTCTCTCCCTCTGTCTCTCTTCTCTGTCTCTCTGTTTCTGTCTCTCTGTGTCTCTTTCTGTCTCTGTTTCTCTCTCTCTCTCTCTCTCTCTCTCTCTCTCTCTCTCTCTCTCTCACCATCCTTTCTTTCCCCATCTCTAAAAAGATGGCACTTTATTGGCTTCTGAAGGAGGGGAGATAGAAGGAAGTTCACTTGAGTCACTTCGGTGCCAAGATGAGATAAGATTTCAGAGAGCTAGACATATCCTTGCAAGATATTAGAAGTAAGGATGGGGTCTATTGCAGAGCAGTGAGAAAAATTCTGCAGCATCATCATTGCTAATGAGGAATGGTAGAGGAACTAGATGGCTGTGAATTGAAACCTGAGTAATTACTTTTGACGGAAAAGGCATATAACATAAGTTGAGTGACAAAAGCCATCTTTATGAATAAATAGTCCCTAAAGTCAGAATGATGAAATACCATATATTCACAACATCTGGGTAATTTACATCCAAGCCATAAGTCCTGAGAGGGCAGAGTAAAACCTTAAAGTCAAATATTAACAAATATATATATATATATATACATAGATATAAGATATAGATACTGATTTTATTTGTACATACATAAATAGGCACTTATTTCTATATGACTCTAAACACTTAGATATAAATATATATGCACATACATAAAAAGATAATGATCCCCCTTTCTCTCTCTCTAGTCTCTCCATCTCTCTGTGTTTATAACAATCTATACATCTATTTATCTATTTATCTTTCTATCTAATTGTACTTCTTTTACTTCACAAATTATATGTAGCATGCCTTTATATATTATATGTAGTAAATAAGTAAATATACAATGCACACATATTTTTGTTGTTGCTACTTGATAGTTCAATTGTGTAGGACTCTAGGTGACTCCATGGAGATTTGTTCATATTTTTTCTGGCAAAGATACTGCAATGGTTTCCCTTTTTTTTCCAGTGTGTACGCATTTTATGAATGGGGAAGTGAGGTAAATAGGGGATAAGTGTCATTCTCAGAGTCACACAGTTAAATAACTTTCTGAGGCTAGATTTGAACTCAGATATTCTTGTCCCTGGATCCAGTATTCTATGCTCTATTCAATTAGTCATTTAGCTGTACCTCCCCTTTGTGTGTGTTTGTGTGTGTGTGCTGTTTGTGTGTATGTGTGTGTATGAGAATGTGTGTGTTGTACACAGCCATAGGAAATACTGCAAAAACAAAAAAAAATAGAAATCTCTTCTATAATAGAAAGCATAAAAGGAAAGTTGCTGGGATCATAATAGAATTGGAAGGATTCTTAAAGATCATCTAGTTCCATCACCTCATTTTCCAGGTAAGAAAACTAAGGTCCAGTGAAGCTGTTTCTTGTTAAAGGTATCATCGATAAAATAGCAGATAGGTCACCTGGAGTTCAGTCTGGGTCTTCTGACTCCAGGTCATTTTAGCCCCATATTTCTCTGGCAAGCCTGCCCTATTATTCTGTTAAAAGACTTTATTTCAGATCTGCCTTTCTCTATCTGGGGGACATTGGGTAAATAATCTATCCCTCTCTGGGTTTAAATTTCTGTGCCTATAAAATAATGGGCAGAGGAGGATTAGACAGTCTCTGAGGTCCTTTCTAGATTTGAATCTATGATCCAATGAAGATAAAAGAGAAGACCCATGTTAATCAACAGAAGACAATCCCCGAATTCCTGAAAGTCAAAATCATATCCTGGATAATTAGGCTCAATGGTCTCCAGAGTAATATTTCTTTGTAGTTCAGAAAGGGGAAACTAAGACATAATCTATTCTCTAGAACAAGACTTGTTCTTTTTACCTTTTGGGGTTATATTTATAGAACTTAACAAAGGACTGTAGTGATCATGAACAAGTCAATCAGTTAGATTTCCTATTTATTTAGTGCATCACTCCTAAAGGGTGGCAATTGAGGGAATGCAAGGTGGGGAGAGAAGGCCAAGGCATACCTTCTTCAGCCCCTCTTCCTTCATAGTTACAAGTCTCAGTCTTAAAAGCAACCTCAGGAGATAGTAGATCAAAATTCCGTGTTGTCTAGCTTTTGCTTCTAGACTTTCCAAGTCAGTTTAATTCCCTTTGGGATGACTCTATTGGTGAAGGAGTTAAACTTGGCCTCAAACCCAAAGCTACCTCTTTGCAATTTCCTCTCCTGTCTCAGCTTCTGGATTATGGAACAAGATTAATTTTTGTTTAATATGAAAGTCCTTTAGATATTTGAAAACTATGATCATGTATTCCAAGGTTCTATTTTTGGGTGGCAGGGAAAGTTTAATATCCCCTGTCAGAAGATAGGAATCTGTTATAGGCCCCTTAAGAGGGGAAGGCCTGGGGGTTTAAGGCTAAGGAAGCAGAATTAGACATTCTCTTGATCTGGCAAAATAGAGTAGCAGGATCCTAGAAAATAAAACAAATTTTATAGGGAAGAGAGGACATGCTACAGTTTGGTGATAGTGTAAAGTCACGTACCTGAGAAAAGGGAATCCTGGTTTTGAATCTTAGCTGAGATACTAATTCACATTATAATTTGGTCAAATCACTGCTCCAGTCTGGACCTAATCAGGTCTTCCTGCCTTACTAATGAAATGAAAGAGTGGGGTCAATTTTCCTCTAAAACCTCTTCCAACTCATATTTAAATCTTGAGTAAGTCCCATTTGCCTCAGATTCCTCATCTATAAAATGAGTTGGAGAAGAAAATGGCAGACCTTCATTGTCTTTGCCAAGAAAACCCCAAATGGATACCCCAAACAATACTGAAATGACTGAACAAAAATAATATAATTTTTCTCAATGGTGTATATTATTTAGAATTGGAAAGACTTGTTAGTGAAAAATGTGGTGGGTAAAGTTGAAGAGCAAGATGTATAATAATTCTGAGTTAATGAATATGGATGATGACAAAAGCAGACAGAGTTGGAAGATGGGTGGGTTTAGGGAGGAAAAATGAACTTCTTTTTTGGACATGTTAAGTAATGCTTGAAGGAGATAATTGGTGATGAGAGATTAATATTTAGCAAGAGACTAGGTTTGAATATGTAGATCGGTGAATAATCTGTATAGGAATGACAATTGCATTTATTGGAAATTCAAAAATCGCCAAGGGAAAGATTGTAGGGGAAGAAAGAGGACCTGAGATTGTGATTGGATTACCAATAGTGGATAATAAAAATCATCATAACCAATATTTATTTAGTACTCTAAAATATGCTAAGTACCTGACACATAAGCTTCATCATGATCTGGTAGGTATCATTGCCCCAATTTACAGATGACAAAAATGAGGCTACAGAAGGTTAAGTGACTTGCCCATGACTGCATATTCAGTAATTATCAGAAGCATGATTGAAATCCAACAGTCTTATTCACAAGGCCATAAATGATGACCTTTCTCAGGAGATTGAAAAGAATCAGTCAGATAAATAGAACAATGAAGTCATATGAAAAGAAGACAGACAAAAATATTTAAAACATCCCTGTCCTTGTAGATGGCTGAGATTTTTACAACTTTCAACTCAATTCATTAAGCATGTATTAAACACTTATTATTCTCCAAACTTTGCCAAGGAAATCCCATGGACAGTATGGTTCAAAGAATCGCCAAGAATGGGACATGACAGAGTGACTGAACAATAACGGCAACAACATTCATCAAACACCGTGCTAACATAAAAACAGACAAAAGACAATCCCTGCCCACAAGGAGCTTATAATATAATGAGGGAGGCAATATGCAACAAATAGATACAAAGCAAGTTAAATAGGAAATGATTAAAAGGGGGAAAGTACTAGAATTTAGAGAATAGGGAAGATTTCTTTTAGAAGTTAAAATTTCAGTTGAGATTTAAGGAAAGTCAGGAAGATAGGTAAAAGCACAGGAGGGAGATATTCAAGGAATAGAGATGGAGTCTCTAAGGAACTTCTCAATAAGTTGGAGTGTAGACTAAGACTTTCAATCACCAAATTTCATGAAAAAAGGAGGAAAGGGGAAGATTTGTTTTTTGTTGAGTGGGTAAGTAGAGGAGAGAGACTGGTGAGACATAAATAGTCTTCAAATACTTGAAAGCATGTTTCAAGAAAATAGTCTGGTTGGCCTCAGGGGCAAAAGCTAGCCCAAAGAGGTAGAAGTTGCAAAGAGGAGAAAAATGACCCAGCATAGACAAACATTAGACTCATTTCGAACTGGTTAATTTGAGGCTGTTAGGGGAGAGTGAATGCTGATAAATTCTACCTCATTGTTGGTTTGTAATTCAGGTATAGGTTAGATAAGTAGTCCACTAATATCCCTTCCAACTTGAAAGTTTTGGAATTCTGTGAAGCATTTGGATAATAGAACCAAAATAACTAATGCGTGAAATGGTTTGTCCAGCTATTTTGGTCATCTTTAACAGCCAATCTGGAGAACTCTACAGTAGGTCTGCTTGTCATTCTCTAACTGGAAACAGAAAAGCAAAAGGGAATGTTGCCAATTGAAAATAACAATTGGCATTTGCAGCACTCCACCTACATTAACTCATTTGAGTCTCATAGAGGAGGTAAGTCTGAAAGTCCCTATATAACTGATTTTTACATAGTTGGAAATTGAGGCTCAGAAGGGTAGTGAATTGTCCATATTTACATAGCTTGTTAAGAACAGCAGTTGAACACTGGTCAGTTGGTCCTGAGAGATATACGAGCCCTTTGCTGAAGGGAGGAGAGATAGCCTCTTGGTCTTGGTTGATTGAAGGGAAGTCCAGTTCAGATCCCTGAATCCAGAGAGAGAAAGAGGGTGCCCTGAAGCATCCAGTGTAGTAATGGGACTGATTCTGGAGAAGCCTGTAGAGCCCTGGGGAGAGTTCTCTTTTCTTTGTGAAGGACAGGGAAGACCTGGAATGGGTTTGTCCTGAAAAAGCAGACTTTAGAAAGCATCAGGATCCCTGTGACTTCCAGTGAGTTCAAGATCTGTGGAGGATCCTAAGAGCAGAGTAGGTAACATAGACCCTTGAGTATGAAGATGACATTGACTCAATGTCAAAGCTGTTGTCATCACATGTTCAGTAGATTAAAAAAGGAAGATCTGAATGAAAGACTGTAATGGTATTTAGTCCATCTTGACTTGAATGTACCAGGTGGTCACATTTTGTCTCCAGAAATTACATGTTGATTCTTGCCTGGTGCTGATGGTGTGCTGTTACCTCTCCAACATGGGAGGAAGACAATCCAATTCAAAACCAAGAGACTCCTGTAGTGTCCAATCGTCTTGTTTCCTATAAATCAGACCATAGGGTTCAATGGTTCTGGAAAAGTCAGGTAAAAAGGATGCCTTGCACAATACTTTCCTCACTATAATAAATATAATTGCACAAGTCCTTTTCAATAGCAAAGGATGAACATCAACATCAGAGTCGCAGCTAGGTAAAGCAAGATATGGTACTCATCTTCCTGAGTCAAATCTTGCTTATTAGGCTACACTTGCTGGTTGTGTGACCCTGATCAAGTCACTTCACCCTGTTCGCCTCAGTTTCCTCATCTGTAAAATGAACTGGAAAGGGAAATGGCAAACAGTCCAGTATCTATGTCAAAAAAAAACCCAGTGAGGTCACAAAGATTGGGCTTTACTGAGAAATGACTGAACAATTAATATTAGCTGTGAGTCCATTATATCAATTTGTGATGCTATGTTGTCTCACACAATGATTGACTAAAGGGCCTTGTCTAGATGTAACCCCAGCTATACTAAAACTGCAGCCTTATACTGTCCAAGTCTAATTGAATACCTCATGTAAACTTTATTCAAACTAACCACTCAAATGTTAAGAGACATTTAAGTTGTCAGAGCATAATTACTGACTTGGGAAGCCCAATAAGTCTCACTCCCTGAGTTGAGAGTCATTGGGAAATTTCCTAAGTGAAAATGGTCAAAATTTCAGCTTTTTGCCTCATTCAGGTGCTTGATGGAATCCACTTTTTGTCCTAGAGAAAATTGTGCTTCACATTTAAAAGCTGTAGTCATTATCTTTGAATCAACCAGAGAGGGAAGAAGATCTTTGCGTGGAGTGGAGGAATTGCCAGCATTCTTAGGAAAAGTGAAGGCAGTAGTTCTGAAATATAGTTATTCCCTTGCTTTAGTTGGCATATTCATTCCAATAAAATAGGCTGTAAGGCATACTGAAATCATGGAAATCATGTGAAATCTATTATGAATGCATTGGCTAACAATTAAATGAAAAATTGCACTGATTATAGTCAAAGGACCTGAGTTTTAATTCTTTTCTTAATATAATTCTACCTCAGTAGCCTTGAGAAAATCACTTTAATTATTTATGTCTCAAAATTCACATATATAAAAAACAGATGATGCATTCAAAGATTTATGAGGTCCCTGCCAGATCTAAATCTATGATTCTTTGGTATGGTTGTGTTTGGGTTGGCTAATGCCTCCATTGATACTGATTGAAACTCCTTAATGGCTTAGAAGGTTGTTGTCTAAAAATCACTTACCTACCATATTTTCCCACCCTGCACCCCACATTCACAGCTTGATGATTGACTTTGTCCAAGTTGACTAGACCTGCCTCCAAGAACAGACTTGTGGTCCACCCTCCAAGTCTGTACTCAAAAATCTGGCAGTTGGATGTTCTGGAAGACATGGTCAATCTAGGTTTCCTCTATCTATGCTTCAAAAATTGTCAGAAATGTTCCCAATGAAACAAGACATCTATAACCAAAAGAAACAAACCTCCACAAAAAAGAATAACAGTAAGTTGTGACTAGGAGTTGCCCTGTTCTATCCCTATATCCATCCCTGAAGATCCAGAGCTCCTTCTGAAGCCCAAGTAAGGATAGAGGACTTGCTTTTGAGTATTTTAGTTGAGGCTGAGAATTTCTTTTTTTTAAAAAAAAATAGTTTTTTTTACAAGGCAGTGGGGTCAAGTGGTTTGCCCAAGGCCACACAGCTAGGTAATTATTAAGTGTCTGAGGCTGGATTTGAACTCAGGTCCTCCTGACTCCAGGACCAGTGCTCTATTCACTGTACCACCTAGCTGCCCCAAGGCTGAGAATTTCAATCAGCCCAATCAGTTATTTGCTTACTGCCATCATTGTGGACCTGGGTTCATCTATTGCAATGCCTTTATTTTACAGAAGCATGACTATGGCTCAAGGATAAATGACACACTGAAAGTCACACAATTAAGTGTATCTGATAGCAAGACTCAATAATTTTTAGCTGTTATTTTGATTTTTTGATTTTCTTTTTTTTTTTAGCTTGATAGATTCTGGTAGAATTGGTACCCTCTTGGCAAAGACTCCATGCTTCCATAGTCCACTCTAAGATACCATGAGGCATCAAAGAAGGACTTTAGTGAGGGAAATTTCTGAAAAAACCAAAGGGCAAGATTAACTGATCCCTCGGGTTCCTGAGATCTCCCCATTTTAGACCCAAAACTCAACTCCTTCTCTTTAATTTTCCCCCCAGTCTTGGAGTGTTGAAATGGAGATAGAGCTAAACAGAATTAGGAAGAAATATGCTCAATGTTTTCTCTCCCACTTACTATCAGAGCAAAGGCAAGTTAGCCTCATTTTTCTCAACTCCAAATTGGAGTTATTACAGTGCTCTAGAAAGAATACTTAACGTGAAATAAGAGAGCCCAGGTTCAAATCCTGTTTCTCATCTTACTAGCTGTAAGAATTCATTTAACCACTATCATTCCTCTAAATGAAGTGATTGAAATAGATAGCCTCTGAGGTCACTTTTAACTGTAAATCTTGGGGTGGTTTAAGGTGGGGGTCCAGATGTGATAAATTATTTTGTAAACTTGTGAGTACTATAAAAATGCAAGTTACGATTATTTTCCCCAAACTTTGCAAAGTCTTTATTTTTCTTTCTCTCTACCAAACTTTGTTGGGAGGTAGGTGGTCAGTGCAATTTGGAGAAGGAAGCACCAGAATACTGAGATTCTACTCATTAACAAGTTGTTAAATAATTAATAAGTTTGTGTTTAATTGCTTCTGTGTATATATTCTTGCTTTTTTTTTCTGAAAACCATCATTAATTTTCAGTTAGTTCCACTTGAAGTAACAAGGCCTAATGCTTCCAGTTGGAAAGATTAATATTTATGAGTTCCTTGTTCTATGTAGTGCTGGGGAAGAAAAAATGGATTATTCAGCTCCTTAATGTTTTAAAGAGGGGCAGGAGGGAGAACATGTCCATTTTAGTATCTGACAATGTGTTTATTTGGCAAGTTTAGATCTCTGACCTCAGCTAATTTCTCTAGAGAGCTTATTAAATTTTATTTTAAACTGGAAGTTCTACCCTTGATTATTCCACGTCTCCTAGAGACCCAGGGCAAGAGAGGCAGTCCATACTCATACATAGAAAGACAACTGAGTGTCTGCAGAATAATCCACCTGACTCCACTTGACAGGAGCTTCCTAGACTGAGAACTGGGAGACTGATATTCCAGATTTCTTTGCATCTCTCTTGTCGTGTGACCATGGGTAACTGACTTCCTGTCTTTGAGTCTCTGTTTCTTCATCTTTCCAGGGACAGAAATATTTTTGCACAGGTTGTTACTTATGATTTGAACATCCTCCCTCATAGGATTATAAAAGGACCAAGTAAATAAATATCTGAGGCCAAATTCAAACCCAGGTCCTCTTGATGTAAAACCCCATAGGTTATCCACAGAACTGTGTTTCCTCTTTTCAGCAAAGGAACTATGAGGCTTGGTATAGGGAGATCCCCTTGCACAAACTCCTTTGACCCTTATGGATGGCAATTTGTTTATCATCATTGGATCATAGCTTTAGAATTGGATAGAATGAGGATAGGAATTCTGCATTTGAGCCTCAGTCTTCATTTTTAAAATAAATAGGCTTAGCTTGATGGCTCCTATGGAGTTAGAAATGTAATATCCAATCAAGAGCTCTGACTGTAAGGATAGTCTCTTTTCCAATATACCAATCTACCTCCATGTTCTGGTTATAAACATATATGTAAAGACAGATCCTACCATCAAGAAGATTCCATTCTAAGAGAGAGAGAGAGAGAGAGAGAGAGAGAGAGAGAGAGAGAGAGAGAGAAATACATATTGGGCAGTGGTGACCAGCGAGGGTTGTTTTGGTATGAAAAGTCTGAGGTATGCTAAGTGGACCCATGAGGGTATAGATTGACATATTCTTTCCATTAGCTACAGTATTGTTGCAAATCTCTTTAAATAACATTTCAATAGGGCTTTGAGGTTTGCAATAGGCTCTCCTAACAACAGCTGTGGGATGTAGGTAGTATTAGGTCTATTTTCCAAAGATGGAGTTGGACTAGATTACTAAGGCTATGTTCTTCTTCTGACATTTAACAGTTTTGCTGGTTGAAATTCTTTCTAAATTTCTCTTTACCAAGCTAGTAGAATCAGAGGAAACTTAGGAGTCACTGGTCAGAACAGGAAGCCAAGAACTTGAGACTTTAATGTGCTCCTGCCAAGGTCAGCTAAAATATCCTTTCTGATTCTTTTCAATCCATCTCAATTCTCATGCTCATCACTGATTCACATGATGCTAGAACGAGAAGGTGCTTTAGAGTTCACCTGATTAATCACATGCATTTTATAGTTGAAGAAAGGGAACAAGTGAGGAGTAATAACTCAGATCTTTCCAAAGTGAACCCTTGTGAGGTTTCCCAATCTTTCACTCACTTGAGGTGATAATATCTAGACCTACCTCTCCATCTTCATCTCTATGCCTATGTCTTTGTTGATATAGCTTTTTTAGACAATACATATAAATATGCATGTTTATGCATAAATGTAGATATGCATACCTATGTATTTATGTAGTGTGTGTGTTTATGTGCTAGATTAAATATTAAAAGTCATCTTTATCCCTAGGTGTATTGTTTGTTATTCCTTTTTGTTTTTGCAGGACATGACAAGGAATGGAGCACCTTGTTTGGGCATAAGAAACCAAGAGAATTTGATTAGTGATCTGGGCTTGACAAGGAAAGTTCAAAACAGTGGAATGTGATGGGAAGAACCCTGGGCTGGGGACTAAAAGAACGGAGTAAAGACCTAGCAATCAAAGGATTTAGAACATGAAGATACCTTCTAGATCATCCTTATTATCTTGGTTGTAAGTCTGTTACTTCACCTTTTTCTAGTCAGTCAAGGAACTGTGTGAAGTGGCTTTGATGGGTTTTTCTGAAACTACCTGGATAAATAGCATATTTGACTATGTATATGAAGCTATATATATACATTTTTTATATGTGTGTAACTATTTATCTTGATTATCCTTTTATCCTTTGGAATGGATCCTAAGACTTTTGTCCATTGGATGAAAGACAGAAGATGCTCCACAGGAAATGTCTCACGATTTCGATGAGGTCCTAATTAATTCCTAGTACGCTCTGCTGATTTGTTGATTAATGGGGAAGGATATGGGACCCTTATCTTAATATGCTCATTTTTACAAATGGGAAAACTCAGTCCTAGAAAGTTGAAGTGACTTATCCATGATAATACTGGCAATGAATGACAGACAGGACTAGAGCTCAAATCTTCTCATTCCAAGGTCTCTAGCAATTTACTCCTTGCTTTTTTCTTAGTCTCAAGACTTTATCTTTGGGAGGGGGGAAAAGTCCATGACCAACTCCCATCAAATACAGCATTCAATTTATAACTAGATTTAAGTAAATAGACCAAAACAAATAAGCAACTTTAGATATTGGCAATAATTAATTCATTCAACATATATCTACTAATAGCTTTTAATTAGCTAATAACTCATCAAAATCATTCAACCACCATCATTGGCATCACCACTACTGCCTTTATTATCACTAGCCATCATCATTATTACCCATCATTAGCATCACCACCACCACCATCATTATCATTATTGATCAAAAGTATATATCTCTCTAAGCTTTCAAAGCATTTCACAGACATTGGTTTTCTTCAGTCTCCACAAAGCCCTATGAGGTTGGTGATATTATGACACCCATTTTGGAGATAAGAATAACAGAACTCTTGAGGGTTGAGGGGACTCTTCGCCAGGGTCATGCAGCTTAAGAAGTGTATTATCACTCCAAATTACCAATGCACATTGCCCTGTGTTTGACATCTTTGCCTCTAGGAAGTACCTCCATTATTTTTTTTTTTATTTTTTTAAGGAAATAAGGATCCAATTTGTTTTGTTTGGAATAGTCGGGGAAGAAGACTTGAATGCACTCAAACAATACTTGTTCTGAAGTTTCTAACATTCATTCTCCTGATGGTTTAAACTTATCAGTGTGACATTAAGATCATAGACTTAGAATCATAAGGAACCTCAGAGACCTTCTAATCGAATCCCTTCTGTTTACAGATGAGGAAACTGAAGAGGTGATGAAAATGGATGAGGAAGTAGTTAGACTTTACTTATTCTTTTTAACACCTAGATTGGAAATGCAAGACATGATTTTTCTATAAGCAAGAGTGTTTTCACTTACTCTGAGATACTTATCCCCTTATTCCTTAGTGCTTACCATATTTAAGCCAGAAGGTAAAGACTCCTGATTGGTTGAGTCTACTGCAAGTCAGATCACCCAAGAAATTCCGTAGCCTCAACCTCCCTGTCATTGGGTTTACAGATGTGTTCCACCACATATAACATGAACTGTTTTTGAAATGACATCTGATATTCTTTTCTGCTTTACAACTTGACCTTAATTAACAGTTCAATTTATTAAGCACCAACCACTTACCAGATACTCTGCTAAGCACTGAGGATATAGTCAAAGATGAAGCAGTCAAATCAAATGTGTCTTAAAATTAGTAGGCCATATCATCTCAGTTTCTCAATCTGCAATTTCTACATCAACCTTTCATTTCTCGGGGTGGCTAGGTGGCACAGTGGACAAAGCACCGGCCCTGGAGTCAGGAATACCTGGGTTCAAATCCAGTCTCAGACACTTAATAATTACCTAGCTGTGTGGCCTTGGGCAAGCCACTTAACCCCATTTGCCTTGCAAAAACTAAATAAAAAAACCTTTCATTTCTCAAATCTCAATTTCTCCATCTCTTAAAATGGAGACATGTACTACTGACCACTACAGGACTTTTCAATCAAACAAACAAGCAAAAAATTCATTAGATTTTTCCTATGTAAGCAGTGGGGAACAAAGAGAGAACAAAAATAGACGTCACCTTCAAAGAGTCTATAATCTTTTAGAGTCATCAATGTGGAGCTGAAGATCAGAAGTCAATAAGTCAATTCCTTCATTTTACAAATGAGGAAACTGGGGTCTAGATAGGTAAAGGGGACTTGCTCAGAATCACACATCTTACTAATAAATGCCTTAAGTGGGATTTGAATTCATCTCTTAGGGATAGCAAGTGCAAGGTCCTAATCACTATACCATACCAGACACCCTATTTGTTCCTATTGGGGAGATAATATTAGTATGAATAGAATTATTAGTATTAGTATTATTAATAATAATAATAACTAACATTCATATAATACTTACTATTTGACAAGCACTGTGCTGTGAGCTTTACAATTATCTCCTTTTAAACCTTTCAATAATCCTGAGAGAAGGTTCTATTTTTATTCACATTTTATAGATGAGAAAGCTGTGGCAAACAGAAATGGAGTGATTTGTCTATACCTATTAATTTTCTGAGGCAGGATTTGAACTCAGGTCTTCTTGACTTTGGGTCCCAGCACTCTACCCACTGCTCTAGCAGCTATTAAGGTACTTTTTGTAAGCCATGTATGTCTGGGCAGATTTTCTATTCTTTTGATGAATAGGTTGCTTTTATGTTCCTGGGCAGATGGCTGGGGGTGGGAAGGATGATTTTGACTAACGTTTCCTCAAGTAGAACTCTCAGATGGAGAATATAGGCAATTCTTCAGTTTATATTTTCTCTCTGAGGCAGCTCTCTCTTGGTCAGGCTGCTGACCTTCAGATTTCTTCTTTACCTGGACTAAAGAGCATAGCTGTCCAGTGTTTATCTCATCTCATCTCATTTATGGCTGTGTCTGAAAGGTCTCCTTTTCTGTCTCCTCCCTCCCTCCATCTTCCTTCCACCACCCTAGCCCATCCCCAGTCTCACTAGTCATCATCTCACCAACTTCAGCCTGCATCCCTTCTAAAGCCTTTAGTCCTTTCTGATGCTCTCTGATCTCACACTCCTCTCTGCTCTTCTTGTCAGTGTCTGGTTCCAGGCCAATGCACCTTCTGCTTGTTCTCCACTCCAGAGCTCATTTCGTTGGCCCTGACATATTTTTTTTTCCTGTCAGTTGGTGTATCCCCATATCCATTAAAATTGCTTTCCTTTCTCCAGTTCTTCCCTCTTCACTTTCCATGTTAATTCAAGTTTATTTTCTGCTTATAACCCTCTGCTTGGATTCCCAAGGACTTTTCCTCATCTTTTTAGGCTCTTGGTTTTGTTATTACAGAACTACATTATTCTCTTTTCTATAGGAAAGCTTGCTTCTTCATTTCTAGAGAACTTAAAACTCTATAATGTTTTTCTTCAAAACAAACTCATTAGGGAGGTAGCATGACAATCATGCCATTAAACAAATGAGGAAGTAAAATTAGGGGAAAATTGTAAAACTCAAACTAAATAAAATCTTAAAAAAAACAAATGAGGAAATGAAAGATCTGAAACTTCAAGTGACTTGTGCACACAGTTAACATATCAGGGAAGAAGAATTCAAAGTCAGACTTCCTTGATTGTAGATCCAGTTCTTTGACCACCATGCCATGCATGTTGCTTCTGTGGAATAAGAATAAGTTTAGATCAAATCCTTCCCTGATTCATCTTCCTTTGGGGACATTGGTGAATTTTACCAAGGATACACAAATTGATAAAATATTTCCAGAAAGATTGACTTCATTTTTGAAATGGAAAAATAAATAGCCCAAAGTTCCTGGCTTCAACACTTTTACAGTCAGTTTTCTCCAAGTCTTTCCAAGGTAAATTTAGAACCAAAGTTTTGGTGAGGGGAGAACAAACCTCAGAGTAGTGGGGAACCTCATGCTGAAAGGTGTGTACCAATTTAGTTTTGTGGGTTTCCAAGGCCATTGGGTACAGTCATGTCCATGAAACCCATTACTCTCCAAGGATACTTCCTGGCAAGTCTGCAGCTGTTATCCACATCATGGAAGGAGTCTAGTTTTCTCAAAGATATATATATATATATATATATATATATATATATATATATATATATATATATATATATATATATATATATATATATATATATATCATCTTACTTCAACAAGGGCTACCTCAATAGTCGGTGAAATAATAGAAATCATGCATGTGCTCAACCTCTGAAAGTCAATTAGTGAATGCTGAAAAACAAGGATTAAGTTTGAGGTCATAGAAAACTTCCAAATCATGATCCAGGAATGGGATAGATTAATTCAGGAACTGATGAGCTCCTCCTTCTCCCTATAGCTCTTCAATATAGAGAAATGACTATGTCAGGAATGTTAGATAGGAGAATCCTGTTCAAGTCAAGGGATTAGACAAAATAACCCATGAAGTCCCATCCAACCCAGAGATTCCATAATTTTATTGTGTTTCTCTGATGCTCTGATCCCTCCTGTCCATGGATATGGGATTCAAATCTTGACTATTATTTAATTATATGACTTTGGGAGGGTCTCTTCTGGAGGACTCAGTTTCCCTATTTTTAAGGGGAGTGATCGAGGTGTGATTTCTTCCAGCTATGACATTCGAGTTTCTAAGTTTTCCTAGAGTTCAGACTGGGAATACAAAGAAAACCAAAGTATTCTCTTTGTTTCAAGGAATTTAGAGGTAACATTTAAATAAATTGTTGCATACAAGATATATACAAAGTAGGTGGAAGTAAATTTAGAAGAGAAGTCACTAGCAGTTTTGTGGACCAGTCAAAGCCTTTTTTAGAAGGTGTTAAATGATGTGATTCTTAAAGGAAACCAAAGATCTTAGAAGAAAAGGTAAGGAGAGAGAGAAAGAGAGCATTCTAGGTATAACAGAAATTAATGCAAAGACATAGAGATAGGTGAGAGGATCACAGATAGTCCAAAATAGCCAAAATGTATAGAGGTTGAAAATGTTTAAGACTTGGAAACATAAATTGTGGCTAGGATGAAGAGTTTTAAATACTTTCAGGGCCTTTTTATTTGATCCTAAAGTGAACAGAGAGTCCTTCAAGGTGACTGAAGAAGTGGATGGCATGATCCAAATTCTGGTTCAGAAAGGTCATTTTGGAAGTTCTGTGGAAGATGGATGAGCATGAGAAAGAATTCAGAATTGGCCAACAACAAAGACCTTGTTTTATTTCTACAGTTGCAAGACCCTTGGTACAAATGTCTCTACCCAGTTAACTTGAAAGATATCCTCATACCTTCATGATCCTTTTTATAAGCATCTTAAAAATTGCTGCAAAATTGCCATTGTAATTTGTTTTTCTGTGAGTGCTTGTAGGCATTCAGAATCAGGCTGATTCAATCCCAACAGTAGTTGCATAGACAGATATGTATGCTACAGTCAACAGCTGTCTTCTAATTCTGTAATATTTCTAACTGTCAGATCCTCCAAAGGCAATAAATAATAATGTTTTCCCATTTACATAGCAATAGAGCATACTGCATAGCAGAAAAACTTTTGTTTTCTCCCATTTCAATATTCCGTAATGCCTCCTGAATCCTCTGAATGTTTGCATATGATTCCCTGGATGCCCATGGAAACCAAATATTTAGACTACATGGACATTATTCAGTTTTAGAACATATTTTACCAAGAAAATAAATGCTACTTAAAACAGATGGTGTTACATTCTGTAATGCATCGTGTGCGTGGGTCTAAAAAAAAATCTTTACACTCCCTGTACAATGCTATCTTTAAAACACTCCCTGATGGAAATCACAGATGTGTATTGGAGATTCATCATCTTTCTCAGTGATGTTCAAATTCAATTCAATTCAACCATTTATTAAGTTATTACCATGTATTTGGCACTATGCAAAGGACCTAGAGTTATAAAGATAAAAAGGAAAGAAATCCCTGCCTTTATAATACTTGTATTTTAAATAGATAAAACAAGTCCAAATAATGGAGATTTTATTCTTCTAATGCAGGGTTGGGAAACTTTTTGTCCTGCCAGGGTCATTTGGATATTTATAACATCATTCACTGACTTAAAACATCATTCTCCACTTAAAAATTAGTGTTGTATTTCATCAAAAATTTAATTAATTCATCCCTAAAAAATTCCTAGATTTATTGAATTTCACTTCTTTCCTTCAGTTACCATGGCAACTCCAGACCAAATGATTTTGCAGGCTTTCTATGGTCTTTAGTCCAGATGTCCCCCACCTCCTGTGATAATGCTATACCTTAGATCCCCTTGTATTACATCCCAAAGTTTTGACTCAAGTCTTCATTATACCAGTTGGGGTCTCTTGCTGGCTGACTGTGAGGTGATTTGGCTTGTTGAGGACTGGGAGATTTTGAGGTTGTAAGTAGATTTCTGAAATAGTGTCTTTGTTGAATGAATGAATGAATGAACAAATGAACTAACGAATGAATAAATGAATGAAAAGTATTAAGTATGTTCTAAATACAAAACACTATGCCAATATATTAAGGGTTAAACATTAGGAGCACACAAAACATTAGATAGTCCTTGCTATCAAGAAGCTGACATTTCAATGAGTGGGTTGGGTAGTGCCAACACAAATAGTACATTTCAACTGCCTGGCAGATGGAAAGACCCTTTGATCCTTAAGGTGTTTCAGTATTATCAGCAGTGAAGTCACATGCATTGGTAAAATCACATCCATTTTTAAAGTTGAGTAGTTTTGAATTAAGGAAGATTTTGGTGGAGATAGCTTCCCCCCCACCCCGGGTCTTTAGTAGCTATGATTGCTGCATTCATAAAAGGCAGACCAGACTGCCAGATTACAAGTCATTTTCCTCTGGCATTTGCTTTCAGGAGTATGGCTGGACTTGAAGCAAGACCATTGGTATGGGTCAGGTGGGTGAGAGAGGTGATGCTGCCATGCTCAGGGCTCTTAGATTTAACCTCTGCTCAGTGGCAGTTGGCCAGCAATTGATGTTAGAAGACAAGAGGAAGTGACTCTTATCTCCCACAGTAATTTTTCCCCTCAGATTTATCTCTTCACAAGTCTGTTCCATAATGTATATGTCCTATTTGCCAGAGACAATGTTAGTAGATGATTATTGGTTTCCACACCATATGGTTCTTGGCCACTATATTTTAAGAATATCATATGAAGAGAGTCTCTATAAAGGAGTGTTTCTAGAATGGTAAATGACCTGATTCTCATGTCATTACAGTCAAGAATATAATAATCAATCAAAAGACATTTTTTTCAAGTCCTTACTATGAACCAGTCTCCTCAGGATAAAAGAAAAGTAAACACAGTGAAAAAAGTGATTAACAGACCTGGAAATATTTAACATGGATAAGAAAAGATTGGGAGAAAAGGAGACATGAGAACTATAACTGTTTTTAAAGAGATATCTCTGTGGAAGTGGATATGACTTGTTCAGCCCCATAGTGCAGAAGCAGAAGTAGTGGGTGGAAGGTGCAAGAGACCAATTGAAATTTATTTTCAGAGAAAAAGTTTCTGAAAACTAGAGCTATGTGAATTTAGAATAGGTTAGATTACCACTTCTTGGAAATGGTATAAGATATAAAGAAAATTCTTAAATTTTAAAGTGAGGTATATTACAATTACTGTACTTAAATAGAGAAGATTTTGAGATGAGTAAGAATTCTAGCAGTGAAATTTTATAACTCAAAGTAAATGCAAGGAGATAGGAATTCACTGAAATAATTCAAGACCAAAGGAAATACTAAATCTCATCTAAAGGTTTTGACTGTTCATGGTCTGGATAGCAGAGGTTCAGGGGTGGAGGAGATGAATTGGAAACAAATTGCTGTAAAGCTAGTTAAAAACTTACCAAATATCATTCAGTTTACAGAAATATGAGCAAGACACCAGTGTTAATAGCAACCAAGTTCAATTTAATATAATTTAATTTGACTTCCTTGGTTATGGAAAAGTGGCTACAGGAAAATTAAATGATTAAAATAATGGCAACAGTAAATGGTGAAGGACATGGTAATCAATCATATTCTAGGGTGCGGAGACACAGGCTGCAATTTAACTTCGTTATTTTAAATTACTAATTAATACTTTGCTTATCCAGAAATTGTCATTTGAGGATCTCAAAGCACCTTCCCCAAATTAATGTGACAGATCTTACAAACTCTTAGGGGATCCAAGGGAAGAAGCAGTGACTGAGGACCTAATTAGTTCACCAAAGACAATAAATAACTAAGTTAGAAATTTCCTGTACTTTAAGTCCTTCACTCTAAAGTGGAAAGATTTTTCATAGTTAGGAATCTAGGGTGAAATTTCATCTCTGCTATTTATTGCACTATATATGTGCTCTGGGTCAAGTTCATTGATCTAAAACTGGAAGGGACCTCAGAGGCCAGTTAATCCAATTCCATCACATACACACATAGATATGTACAAATATACAAACACATACATACATGCATATATATATATATATACACAGATCTAATGTGTAGATAGATATAGATAGAAATAGATCTCTATCTATATAAGGTCTAATTCTCTAATAACTACACCATCTATCAATTCAAAATCACCATTATAGTGTGAAGAGCTCAATAATTAATAGATGATAAATAGATAAATCAATCTAAATCTACCATCATTTTTATTGGAAATTTTTATTTTCAAAGAATTCTGCATAAAATGACAGAATTCCAAAAATCAAATTACATGAAAATATTTATTGTAATTTCTTTGTTCATTAGAGAATTGGGAAGGGTATGGGGAATAGGGTGCATAATTTTCACCCATAAACCCAGAAGTTATTTTTGGTAAAGGCTTCCAACAGGTCTTCCTTAATGAATCCAAAGTCAACATCAGGCAGAATAAAGACAAAAGGAATCAAAAAACTTTGGGTGAAGTACAATCTGACTTTGGATCAGGAGAGTAAGCTTGAGAGATTGACCTATCTGTCTGTCTGTCTATCTATCTATCTATCTATCTATCCATCCACCCATCCACCTGTTTATCCATCTACTGAGCCCTTCATAGCATAATGATGTTGGACTTGAAGAATTGAACCTTGAAACAAGAATTTTCAATTGGAATTCTCTCTCACCACCTCTATGGTTATGGGTCAGTCACTAATTGTTCTTATTCTCATTTTCTTATTTGTAAAATGGAGAATAAAAATACTTAAACTACTAGTCTCACAGAATTGGAAGCATTTTAAAGACTTGACAAGAAAAATGTGAGCCATTTGTAATGGTATTCATTGATTAAAAAAATACATGATAATAATAAAAATCTAACAAAACATCTAACATTTTAAAATTAATTTATATTTTATTAATCACAACATTTGCCCAATTTTAATGGTATATGGATATGTGAAAGTTTTCTTATTTATTCTGTCTCCAGAAGGCATATTTGCTTTAAAAGATTATATCAGATCACACTGAATATTTAGTTGTTGGCAGACAGCCAAATAAGCACATCTTGCTATGTAATATATTATTAAGAATTGGAGTACTGTATTAAGAGTTAGGGATATAAATTCCAGGAAAAAAAAAAGATAGTACCTGGCCTCAAAGAACTTCCATTCTAATACAAGAAGACAATACAAAAAAGGAACTGGAAGGTGTGTGTGTGTGTGTGTGTGTGTGTGTGTGTGTGTGTGTGTGTGTGTGTGTTTGTAATTAATCTAGTGGGATCATGGTGATGAAGTCTGGAAAATCAAAGCACTTTGAGCAGGAGAATGAAGCATGCTTAAAATGAAGTCACTTCAGAAGGAATTTACTAAAAGAAGAATGGGGATAGTGTGATACAAGAAAATTTTAGGGTGAGGAGTTCTCATGTACCAGGGCAAAAAGACATCTGAGTCAGGACAATGAAGTCCATAGAGTAGTCAGTACAGTTAGGAAAGAATGAAGGAAAAAAGTTAGAATGCCAGATGTCCTGAGCATTCATGGAACTCTAATAATGTCAGTACAGTCATGCATTGCCAGCATTGATGGTCAATAGGAAGCTACTGGTTTAGAGGCTTTATCAATAAAATTCATGTAGTTGTGAGTCATTATATTTGTCTTAGACATAATGTTTATTTTTTTTCCTTTTTAATATATACATAGCAATGTATATATATATATATGTATAATATATATATATATATATACTTGTATAGCTAGAAAGATAGATAGATAACAGATGGATAGATAGATGGTAAATGGATAGATAGGTGATAGATAGACAGACAGACAGACAGACAGACAGACAGACAGATAGATAGATATTTAAACAGATAGCTGTATCTGTGCTCACACAGGTACTTGCCTCACATTTATTCAGCTCTTTATGAATTGCAAAATACTTAATGTAGACTATATCATTTCATCCTCATGTCAGCCGTGTGATGTAAATGTTGTCATTCTTCAAATCATCCAGATGAGGAATTTGAACTCAAAGAGTTTCATTGGTGGAGTGAACTCCCCATGAAGAAACTTCATCTACTGGTGCGGATTATTACCACCTCCACAATTTATTATATTAGAGAACTGCCTGAGATTGGGTTGACTTTTAGAGGTTGTCTTATCCAAGATCACAAAGTTAATATAATTCAGTGGCATGGATTGATCCCAAATTTACCTGACTCCAAGAATGCTTCTCCATATTGATTGATGAACCTGTCTTCTTTCTCTCTGTTCATCTGGTTTGTCTATCTATTCACCCATTTATCTGTCTGTCTGTCTATATTCATTCCATCTCTGTCTATCTGTTCTATAGTCTCTCTCTCTCTCTCTCTCTCTCTCTCTCTCTCTCTCTCTGTGTGTGTGTGTGTGTGTGTGTGTGTGTGTGTATCTTTCTATTTATCTATCTACCTATTATTAGTGATAGTAGTTAACTTTATTAGCTTTTTAAGTAAAGGATGAATAAACATCTTCTACCAATGTAGATCAAAGACTTCTCTGTATCATATGCAATGAGAGGTCTGTCTAAGCTGTGGGGAAATTAAGCATCCAGTCATTCTGATTCAGATGTGTGACTTGAATTCAGTTCTTCATGACTCTTAAGGTCAGTTTTCTATCCATGAATCTACACTTTTCCATCTTTTATAATATAACGTAAGAACCCAACTCAACAAAAACAAAGCAGAATCTCATAATAAACTAGTTTAAATGAAACTGGATAGGAATGGATGATTACATTAGGGATGATTCTAATTGTTAAGAAGTTTTGTTTCGTTACATCTTGCCCAAGTTGGCTTCTTTGCAGTCCCTCTCCTTTCCATTGTTCTTTGTTCTACCCTTTGGAGCCAAGCAGACCAAGCATCTTTTGAATGTCTTCCTGGCAATGGCTCATATTGGGAAGTTTTCAATACACAACTAAGAGTTGCATGCACAAGCAGTCTGAGGTCAACGTAGTATCAGCTGAGTATGAGTGTGTGTGGGGGGTGCTGAGGGTAGGGATGTGATACATTTTCAGGAGACAATGAGAGAAAAGTTTTATAAATGGAAGCAGCAGAGTAGCCAATTAGTTGATAGTGTGTGCAAGTAACACTGATGAGAAAAGCTTTTCTTATACCACATCTTCTTTGATTGCATTGTTGTTAAGCAATTCTGACATCACTTGTGTGTGTGTGTATGTGTGTTTGTACAGAGAGAAGAGTGAAGGATGGCAAGAGGAATTCAGACCTGTGTTCTCATAAGAATTTCAGGTGAGAAAGATTTTTCTTATTGTTCAATCATGTCAGTCATACCTGACTCTCCCTGATCCCTTTTGGGCTTTTCTTTGCAAAGATACTGGTGTGGTTTGCCATTTCCTTCACCAGTTAATTTTACAGATGAGGAAATGAAATGAAGTGAACATCAATGCAAATGGAGTAAAGTGAAGTGACTTACTCAGGGTGACACGTTTAGTAAAGCAAAGAAAACTCCAAAGGTGTCACAAAGAGTTAGACATGATCAAAAATGACTCAAAAACAAAAGGTGCTAATTATTAGGGAAACAAAGAAAAACAAAAGCAATTTTAGTCCTCAGGAAACTTAAATTCTGAGACAGTAAGTCCATAAATAGATTCCTGTAAGATACATACAGTAGATGGAAAACGAGTACATGAAAGGTAAAGAAATAATGCTGCATCGACACAAATGATGTAAAAAGAAATTTAAGAAATAGAAAAGATTTTGAAATAAAGCAAAAGAAGGGAGGAAAACTGTGCATCTGATAATCATAGAGATGTAAGTTCAAATATCATTAAAAGACATCTGAACTCTCATCAAATCCAATTCAATAAATATCTATGAAATACCTATATTGCACTATCATTTGGCTAGATAATGAGAATGAAAGATAAACTATCTTTTGGGAACTTAGATTTTGCACTCCCCTCCCCTGCCCTCCCCTCTCCACTCCCCTCCCCTCTCCTCCCCTCTCCTCTCTCCTTTCCTATCCTCTCTCTCCCTCTGTTTCCATCTCTCTCTCTGACTCCATCTCTGTCTCCTCTGTAACTCTCTCTTTGTTTCTGTCCCTATCTTTGTCTCTGTTTCTCTTTCTTTCTCTTTCCACTTTGCCACCTAACTGCCCAAGTTCTGCCCAAAGCCAGGAGACCAGTGTCCCTGCATCAAAGAGTATTTGTCAGTGAGTAAGGTGTAAAATGACTGGCAAGAGAGAAGACAGTTGGGCTATGAAGGGCTTTGAATGCCAAACATTCATTTGCTCCTGAAGGCAATAGCAAACAACTAAATTTGAGTGAGGGAAAGTTATATGTGAAATAACCAAACATGCATTTTAGGAAAATCGCATTAGTGATTGAATGGATTGAAGTAGGGGGAGACTTGTTACTAGCAGACCCATGAACAGACTATTGCCCTAATCAAAGTATGAGATAATAAGGGTCTGCCCTAGAGTGGTAACATTGTCAGAGGAGACAGTAGAGCATAGGTGAAGGATTTAGCAGAGGTAAAATGAACAGATCTTGGCAATATCTTGGATATGGCGGGGTGAGAGACAGTGAGGAAGCCAGAATGACTACTAGATTGCAAATCTGGGAGACTGATGGAAATGATGGTGTTGCCCTCTATAGTAATAGGAAATGTGACACTTAAAAAGTTTGAGAGATAATTTGGGGGTAATTTAATCAAATAACACCAACATGTTTATTAATAAAAGGGTCATTGTTTAGAGATGATTCTAATTGTCAATATTTTTTTTTCTTACATGATTCCTAAATTGCCTTCTTTGCAGTCCCTCTCCTCTTCATCATTTTTGGTCATTAGTGAGCTCACAGTTTCTGTACCTTTAGAAGAGGGTAGCTTAGGAGGTGCAGTGGATGGAGAGCACTGGCCTTGGATTCAGGAGAACAAGAGTTCGAATCCAACATCAGACTCTTGCCACTTAATAACTGTGTGACTTTGGGCAAGTCACTTAACTCTGATTACCTCACATCCAGGGCCATCTCCAGTCATCCTGCTTCATATCTGGCCACTGGACCCAGATGACTCTGGAGGTCAAATCCAATTCACTTGCTTGTCATTCCAACACCTACCTGATGTGACCTTCTAAAATGAAAGACAAGCATTATAACATTACCTTTAGAAGAGTAGGAGTTCCCGAGAGTGGCAATCAACTCTGATTGGTTAAAAATTAATGAGAAAAAGCATATTGCAATGAGAGGCTGAGTTCTACCACAATAAGGGTCTTGGGATACGAGACATGTATCAACCAAATCTTACTCAAAGAGATTTATTCATTTCCATATCATCTGTCTGACAAAAGGAAGAATCAACATTTTCCCAGACCTGTTTGAATAAACACAATGAGAAGGAAAGCACTCATTAGCCTAAACTTAGAATTTCTTTTGCTGTCTTTGATTAAAATCTCAGTCATTCTGGCTAAGTAATTCTTCCAGCAAGATTTTCCACACTAGTTGATTTATGAATGAGGAAGCAGAAAAGGGAGGGAAAGTCTTGGTTCTGACTCAATACATAGTTATTAATACAAGAGAAATAATTATTTCTCTCAGGGAGGTACTGGGATGGGATAGGGTTTAGGTAGAAAGCTAATGAGATCTGCTTTTTTGACATATTGAAGGTAAAATATCTACCAGACATCCAGGTTGAAATGTCTGAAAAGTATTTGGAGATGCAAGTTTGGAGGTCAGCAGAGAGACTGGAACAGGAAAGGTTGATTTGAGAATTATCAGCGTTAAAATGGTAATTGAATTCAAGGGATGATTACTAAGTGAAGTTGTACAGAAGAAGAAATAAAGAGGATCTAAGACAGAACTCTGATTTCTCATTCAAGTGTGATCTTGAGGAGAATCCAGAAAAGAAGACAAGGGAGGAGTCATCGGATATGTAGTCAGAGGAAAGAATGGTGTTCTGATAACCTGGAGAGAAAAGAACATGAAGAAATAGAGAGTGATCAATAGAAATATGTGCGTAATGAAGGGCACTGTTGGTCTTCACAGGGTGTGGAGGGGCCCCCTTTGAAATCCATTACTAAGGGGAATGGTCCCCAGTCCATCACAAAACTGGGACAGTTCTCATCCCATTCCAAAGATGGCAAGCTAGATTAGAAGTAACTGGTCCTTAACTGGTCAAGAGTAACCTAGTCTTGACCTTCTCCTTTGCACATGCTCAAGGAGATCCATCTGTTCTTGCTCATTAGTATAATGGGGAAATATATAGGAACCAATGTATCAGTTAGATTTGTGACCCCAGCCTATGGTTGGCATGAATGGGGTAGGAACAAAGTTTTCAAAGTCCATAAAAGAGATTGTGTGTTGAGATTTCCCTGCCTCTCTCTCCCACCATGAGAGAGGTGTGCCATTTTGTTAAAATATCTTAATAAAAACCATTTTAATCACTCTGGACTAAGTATTCTGAAGCCATTTGAAACAATATGTAACAATTGATGCTTTGAAGGGAAGAAGAGAGTCCTACTAACTTTGTCAGTAAAGGCATTCCATAGGAGATGGCCCAGGAGCAGGGTCTCTTTTCCAAAGCAACTGGATAGCATAGAGATTTAAACACCTAATATTTTGAGGTATGTTTTCCTCAGTGGTGAACCAAAGGACTATGGATGTAGAATATTACATACAGTGTCAGAAATTGTTGATTAATCACTTTTTTCCTTTTTTTCATATAGCAGAGTTCTGGGGGGCAGGGCTTGGATATCATCAGATAGATATAGTGTCAAAATAAATGACATGAATAAAATGTAAAAGTTTTTTAAAAGTAAAACATTAAATGAAAAGGGTGAACTAGATGTTCCCAAAGTTATCTTCCATCTATAAACATTATGATCCTTCAACTCTCTCCCTTCCCTGCCCTTTGGTCATATTTCATCTCACTAGCACCTCTATCCAAGGGCAAACACAGGAAGAAGGAGAATTGCAACTGTAAGCTACTGATGTGTTCCCAGCTAGCCGTTTACTGGTTCACAACTTGACAGGGAGGAGGAGGTTGACTCTCAGTGCAAATGAGATTGTTTGAATTATATGTTGCTGTCTATTAACCATGCGATCCCCATCCCCAATCACTGTACATAATTGCATTTTAGGACAGGCTTTACACAGGCTGGTTATTTAAATTTGTGATTCTGCTCTTCCCAAATGGTATGGGGAGAATATTCATGGATTCTCTGCCTCCTATTGATCCAAGCGATCTGGAATCCATTATAATAGCTCACCAGTCACATTATAATGCCATTCAAGGCGAGAAGCACTGGAGTTATTAGTGTATAAACCCTGAAAGGCTTGCCATTCTGGGAAAGTTCCACAGCATTAGGCTAAAGCTATTTACTTTGCATATTAATAATCAAGGGAGTATTTGGAGAAGATGAGACAGAGTGTATGTCTGATGAGACCATAATCTCATACATAGGGAGCACCACAGAACTGGCTATCGTTCCCCCATTCGCCTTGTCAAATGGGTTCTGATAATATCCAATGTAAAAATGGGTAAACAGACAAGCTCTTAGGAAGAGGTGGGAGTGGTGATGGGGAACAGAATCGGAGGAGATAATTTAGGGTTCTGTCTTATATCCTAGAGTCTTCTTGAGAAGAGAAATAACATGTTAAGATTTCACCGAAATATGTGAATTCTCAAGTGTCCTCAGTTTTTCCCTCTTCTTTCATCTATCTCAGTCTTTCTCTATGGTTCTGTCTTTTTCTCTACATTTTTGTAATTGTCACTATCTCTTGTCTCTCTAGGATGCAGCTCAGCTATGCAGCTCATGAAATAACACAGCATGGAGGTGATGTCTCCCCCAGTGAGATGATGTGTAGGGGCTCTTGGGGTGGGGAGAACCCTACAGGAATCTGCTGTCCTGTATGACCTTGGAAGAGAAGGGAAGTTCAATTTGCCCAGAAGGGTTTGGTAATGCTGAGTATGTGAGTGTCTTTGTTTGTGTACGTGTCTGTGTGTGTGTGTGTGTGTGTGTGTGTGTGTCTGTGTGTGTGTGTGTGTGTGTGTGCGCACACCCCAATATGTATGTGTTCATTAACTTGACCAAACTGAAAGAATGAAAAATCCTTATTCTGGCATATTTTGCTATCTTAACCACTCAACAGCATCTTAGCACTGTTGCCATCATTTACCAATTCTACCATTTAGTTATTTTTTCAAAAGTCCTATATGCCTGAAGCAGGATTTAAAGTTGGAAAGTATGATTGAGATAATTTCATCTAACACCTTTATTTTCAGATAGAGAAACTGAGGTCTAGAGAGGAGCAAGTGACTTGCCAAAGATCAATCAACTAGAATTGATTAAAAACACATTATATGACAGGCACAGTGTTAGGTACTAGGAATACAAATAGGAAATCAAGAGAGTCTGTCTTCAAAGGTCATCCACTCTAGCAGGAGAAGCTAGAAATTTAAAGATAAATTTTTAAAAGTGAAGAGTAATTTCAGGGACAATACTGTCAGTTACATGAATCAGAAAAGATAGAGGGTTGATATTTGAGGTAAACCTGGAAGGGAGCTAAGCATCCCAAGATATTAAGATGTGGAGGGAAAATATTTTGTCTAGGAGGGCAATCTGAGTGATATTTTGTAAGAAAATGGAAAGAAGGATAGTTTGGCTGAAGTACAGAGAATAATGGATATCCAGTCTGGAAAGACTGTTTGGATTCACATAATGAAAGGCATTTAATTAACTAAAATGCTAGAGAGTTGGTTAATTATGGCATTATGAGGCCAAGAAGAGGAAGTAATAAGCTTTAAGTTTTTGTTCATTTTTTCTTTCCTATGCTATCTAGAGGCTTTGGAAAAGAATTTCTGTCCCTATACCATCTCCTATGGAATGTCTTTACTGGCATACTTAGAAGCTCTCTCTTCTTCCCCTTCAAATGATCTTGGTACATATCTATTGATCACTATTTCTTGATATTCTTTTCTCTCTAGGTTATCAGAATAACATTCTTTCCTCATTTTCCTACTACTTTTCTGACTATTCCTCTGTCTTCTTTTCTGGATCCTTCTCAAGATCACCCTTGACTGGGAATTCAGGGTTCTGTCTTAGATCCTAGAGTCACACCAGTCTCTTGAGAAGAGAAATAACATGTTAAGATTTCACCATAATATGTGAATTCTCAAGTGTCCTCAGTATTTCTCTCTTGCTTCATCTATCAGTCTTTCTGATTCTGTCTTTTCCCTCTATGTTTCTGTAATTGTCACTGTCTCTTGTCTCTCTGGTTGTTACTGTCTCTGGTCTATGATTTCATATATTTGGAAACTTCTTTCATGGAAATTTCCCTCACTTAGAAGATCAGCAACTCATCTCTAACTTATTGACTTGAACAAATTTTCTGGGGATCCTACTTAAAAGACTAAATGACTTGCCCATAGAGGCAGGGGATAAATGCAGATTTTTCTCAGTCTAAGAGAGGTCCTTTAGACACTCAAGACTTATGATTTAGCTTTTGGATGGATATGTGTTCAGAAGGGCTATCACTACCAGTCCTATCTTTACCTATTCATGCTAGGAGATTTTCATCCATTTCTTTCCTGCAAGTCATTTTCTTTTGAGATTATCTTTCCTTTACAATGTCTTTATCTTGAACATACCTAATTATTTTTGCAATATCTACTTTCTTTGTATATTTTGTATTCCCCAATGCCCAGAAAGACATTGTGTACTTAACAAATGCTTGGTGACTGATTAGATATAAATTCTGCCAGGGAAGATCTTCCCCTGGATCTTCTAATATGTTGGGAGATGCAGCTACTATCCTTCAGTTGCCAAACTATCCCATCTCTGATCAATTCAGAAAGCATATGTTGAATTGCTGTTATTGAGAAGACTCAAGTTTAAACACAGAGGAATCAAAAAACAACAATGAAAAAGGATATAGTGTGATGCCATGGGAAGATCATATGTTTTATAATCAGAACATGGGTTCAAACCCTGATTTACCACTGAATGTGTATATATCTATAATTGTATCTGTAACTGTATCTATATCTATATCTGTATCTGTGTCTATATCTATATCTGTATCTGTATCAGAATATCTATTATATCTATATATGGATATATATATATATATACATATATATATATGTATATATATATATATATACATATCTCCATAGTGATAGCTATAGCTATAGCTATCTATCTAGATAGATACCTGGGATAATTTACTTGCCTTCTTTATATATCAGTTTCCTCATATGCAAAATAAAAATAAAGATGTTATTCTTGATAATCTCTTAGTCCTCTTTCTTATTTAAATCTATGAGAGTATAAAATAATGTGTCCTCTAAACTTCTATTTTGACTCACACTTGTTTTAGATAATATCTTTTCGCTTACATATCTCTTTCTTCAAAATCCATTCTTTTCCTTAAATCCCTCTTGGAAATATGCTAGATAGACATTTGCACCCATTATGGGCCTTTACTTGATTTTAGGGGGGGGCATTTTAAATTTTTATTCCTTTCAGATTTGGGGGGATTCAAGAAATAGTATCATCAGCAATATATTTTAATAAGAAAAATGGTCTTTGTTCACTCATATGGACTGCCATTTAATATGTGGTTTTAATTGCATGGCATGGGCTATCTAGATGGGACAGTGGATGGAGTACCACTGGAGTACCAGTACCATCATGGAGTCAGAAAGACCTGAGTTTAAATGCAATCTCAGCTACTTGATACTAATTCTGTTCCACAGGCAAATCATTTAACTCAACTGCCTAGCAAAAACCAATGAAACAAAATAAAAAGTTTGCATGTCATTATGCTCACTCAAATTCTACTTGCCATGAAAAATATAGTTTGCTGTCACCTCTTCTCCATATTCTCAATTAGTTAATGATATCTCCTCCTCTGAACCCTCCCCACTTCCCCTTTTCTTGGTCATGGACAAACAGATAAAAACATCCATCATTGTAGTTTCTGAGTTGTTTCAGTTAGTATGTCTCTTTATGACCACATTTGGGATTTTCTTGGCAAAATCTATGAAATAGTTTGCCATTTCCTAATCCATCTTATTTTACATATGAGGAAACTGAGGAAAACAGGGTTAAGTTATTTTCCCAGGGTCACACAGTTAGTAATCATCTGAAGCCATATTTGAACTCAGGAAGATTCATCTTCCTAATGCCAACACCAATGTACCACTTAGCTGTCAGACCAGTCCATCATCAGGACCCTACTGAAAGTTTTCACATTTTAGCATTATTGCCCCTCATTTCTGGAG
Organism: Macrotis lagotis; assembly: GCF_037893015.1. NCBI lineage: Eukaryota > Metazoa > Chordata > Mammalia > Peramelemorphia > Peramelidae > Macrotis > Macrotis lagotis. The sequence goes on from NC_133658.1 coordinate 890,347,424, forward strand.
TAGATTTGACTAAAGTATCAGAAAAATGGCACTTGAAAATACACTTACCCTAAATCTTCAATGGTTCCTTAGTGCCTCTGGCATATAATACAATATTTTCTTCCTAGTATTTAAAGTTGTCATAAATTTTAATTTGACCTATCTCCTCAGTCTTACTTTGTAATAAATGAAATAATATTTTCAAAACATTTAGCAAATGTGTGATATATAGTAGGAAGTCAGGAAGGAGGACCTGAGTTTGAATCTGGTTTCAGACACTTGACATTAGTTGTGAGACCTTAGGCAAGTCACTTTAACCCAACTGCCTCATATCTAAGACCAACTTCAGTCATCCTGATTCATATCTGGTCACTAGGCCCAGATGGCTCTGGAGTAGAAAATGATGCTGGGGGCGGCTAGGTGGCACAGTGAATAAAGCACTGGCCCTGGAGTCATGAGTACCTGGGTTCAAATCCGATCTCAGACACTTATCTAGCTGTGTGGCCTCGGGCAAACCACTTAACCCCAGTTGCCTTGCAAAATCCTAAAAAAAATGATGCTGGGCTTCACAAGAAGACTATTACAGTAATGTGAAAATAAATAAATTGAATGAGTTTATCAACATTAGTACAAGTTTTCATCTCTCAAATATTGTCCTAGGTTATGAAGATAAAGAGTTGCTGATGGACCAAAGCACATCATGATGTCAGTGTTAAGGTATGATGGGACTGACTGTGACTGACTACAACAGTAGAAACTTGGAAGGCTCAAACATAGGTCGAGTACAAATAGTTTGAATGACCATTAGAGAATGAGATGTCTGTAGATTTTGTTCATCTCACATTTCTTTTGAGCTCTATTATAAAGACAAAACTGAAACAATTTTTACCTTCAAGGAATTAACCTTTTAAAAATGACAGCATCTAACAAGAAAACTAGGGGTGTGTGTGTATGTGTGTGTGTGTCTGTGTGGTGTGTGTGTGTCTGTGTCTGTGTGTGTGTGTGTGTGTGTGTGTTTGTGTGTGTGTTTGATACCCAGATCTTTTGGAGTTAGAAATGTCCTTCCTTCACTGATGTGATTGATATGGATTAGCAATCTTTAGTTTTAAACAATAATCTGGGGGTAGTGAGAGTTAAGGGACTTTCCCAAGGCTGTGTATTGTGCTGGAGGCAGAAGCCAAACTCAGGTCATCTTAAGTCTAGGTGAACTCTCTATACACCATATCAAACTGCTTTTATTTGTACATTAGAAGCATTTAGCCATTATTTGTTGACTAAGACATGGTATGAATGAATAAAACACACTATTTGAAGCCAGAAAAACTACATTTTTATCTTATCTCAAACACTTACTAGAAATGTGACTAAAAATAAGTCACTCTTCTGAGACTCAGTTTCCTTACTTGCATAATGGGGATAGTAATATCTTTATTACTCAAACGGTTGAGAAAAATGATTTGAAAATTTGAAATCAAATGGAATGTTTATTATTCTGGGGAATATATTTTATGATATTGGTTTTTCTTTCCTAACATTTATTATTCACTGTATAGAATGACTTTTGATTAGGAATCCTATTGTTAGTAGGATATCCTTTTGGGGAAGGTGGAATTTGACTGCATTTCAGGTTAAATTAACAGATGTTATTAGAAAATTATGTACATAATTCACAACTAGAGGTCTCTGGTAGGCTGTTGGAGGATGGGAAAAATCACATGACCCAATTTTCTTGTAACAGAAACATTAACATGCAAGAGGCCTCCAAGAGCCATGACTTGCAATTTCAGAGGAAAATAACTTTGAAATCAGTGGATAGAAAATTAAAAACTCCCTGGAGAAGTTAAGCAAATCTTTCACCATGTGCTCCACAGGGAGAGGGGGGGGGTGGGTGGGATAAAAAACAAACAAAATAGAAAATAACAGCAGTACATTTTATATCTTTGCTCTGGGAGGTTGATATCCATTTTCTTTAAAAAAAAATGTGTCTCTGGACCAAAGCACATCATGATGTCAGTGTCAAGTTATGATGAGACTGACTGAGACTGACTACAACAATGGAAACTTGGAAGGCTCAACCACAGGTGGAGCACAAATAGTTTGCATGATCATTAGAGAATGAGATGGCTCTAGATAAGTCTCTTGTGGTGCTCTTTTAAATGAAAATGAGTTCTTTGTTTATAAATGCTTGTTATTTGATAACAACCCATCAGAAGCTTTGGGCTTCAGATTTCAGAAACCTTTGGAACTCCAGGATATATGATACATAGCAGTTTATCAATTATTTATTTTGCTACTAAGAGGTCATGGTACATGTCACATCTATATGTCTTTGGAGTCTGAAAGACTTTTAAGAATGAATGAAAAAATGCCAAAATTACTTCATGTCTTTCAGACAGTACAGAGGAGTGGAATGAGCATTAGATATACTTTGACAACCTGGGATCAAACACTCATTCACTAATTTTATTAAGCACCTTCTCTATTCCAAGCATTATTCTAGGTACTGGGAGTAAGCACATAATGGATGGAATAACTCCTATTCACAAGAGACTTATCTTTTAATTGGAGAGACAAAAAATATATATAAATATACATAGAGTATAAATAAAAAATTAATAAATACTTTTTTAAGTAGTTCATTGCAAAGTAGCATGAGAGGCAGATCCCTAGCATGAGGAGAATTGGGAAAGGTTTCATGCAGAAAACAAAACCTGAACTGAAATTTAAAGAAATGGAAGAGGTTTCAGATGCAAATAAGGAGGAAATTTGAAGTTATGGAAATAAGAGATGAATTGTTAAACTCATCTCTTTCCCTGTAACTCTTGAAAAGTCATTAGTATATTTAGATCTCAGTTCCTGATCTTTAAAATGAGGGGATGGACTAAATGTCCCTAAAGTAGCTCCCAGTATGACCCTTTTGGGAAGTTAAAGTCTTTCCTAACTTTATAAAAGCCACTTCAATACTCTAAAATCTCCAGCAATTTCTAATAGCTAGAAAGATTTGGAGTGAAGGTCCACTAATGCAATGACATCTGAGGATCAGCCTGGACTAAAGTCAGAGGTTTGACCCAAGAATAAAGATCATGATGATTGTGGGAAGGATTATGAAGGATAGTTACTGACAAAGATTATCTAACAAGGATAAAGATGATATTAATGTGACTAGTGTTGGTGATACTACTACTATTACCTGTACCAGAACTAATGCTACTAATTCTAATCTACTTCTTGCTGTAATTACTATTATCTGACCTGCTTGTGAAATTTATGCAAGCTTTTCAAAGCAGTTTCTCTCACTGTCTGCTCTATCTTTTGCTCAATCTCTTTATCTCTCTCCATCCATATATCTATGCATCTATCCATCTCTCTCTCTCTCTCTCTCTCTCTCTCTCTCTCTCTCTCTCTCTCTCTCTCTCTCTCTCCTCTCTCTCCCCCTCTCTGTTTCTCTGTCTCTCTCTTTATCTGTCATCTCTTTGTCTCTCTCTCTCTCTTTGTCTCTCTCTCTCTCTCTCTCTCTCTCTCTCTCTCTCTCTCTCTCTCTCTTTCTCTTTCTCTCCCTCTCTCCTCCCTCTTTCATCATTGGATCTTTGCCATAACTGTGAAGTTATTGCTATAATAATACCCTTTTTACCTTTTTCATCTATATGTGATGTTAAGAACAGTATAGTGAATTCATCCAGTACCTTTTAGGTGGTAAGAGTCTAACCTGATTTGAATCAATGTTTTCATGGCTAAAAGCCTGTGATGCAACACTGTCTCACAGAATTAGTAAGACATGGAAAAGTTGCTATCTCTATCCATGGAAAGAATGAGATATTTATGATTCTTTTGTGATATTATAAAAAAGGTTTCCTTCTCACAGCGAATGTTTTTGAAAAGCCCCAGAGTTGATCAAGACTGTTGGTGCAAATAGCACTAAAAAAGTTAAAACATCATGGGTGATAGGTAAATTAAACATTGTCTATACCTTCAAGGAGGTTACAATCTAGTGAAGAGGAAAATGAAGTGCTATAAGGTGCTTTATAAGAAATGTTAAAATAATGAAGAGCAAAAACCCAAATAGCTCAAGACAATAATAGATTGGATGTCACAAGGCAGCATATGATTAATTATCAAATGAATTAATCAGAAAATTGCTCTTGTAAATCAGGAAAAAGAGAGATCACTTCAAAGTAAAGAAGTCAGAGAAGTATCAATGGAAAATCACATATTCTCTGAGTAGGAAAGGGCCTGAAAAGTCTTCCAATTCAATCTACAACCACACAAGAAAACATACTTTTAAAAAATGCCCCCCAAAACACCATCATAGTCATTCAACTCATAAACCACCAATTTACAGCTGAGAGAAACCTTAGAAATGATATACACCTTTCTTATTTCCTGGATGAGTAAACTAAGGCACATGGAATTTATAGAATTTTCCTGGAGACATATATCTACTCAGTGGTGAGTGTTGAATATGTCTTCCCCATTCAGAGTTCATTGTTTATATATTACATCTTATCTCTCCTTTTTTTTAGGTTATTTTTTTCAAGGCAATGGGGTTAAGTGGCTTGCCCAAGGCCACACAACTAGGCAATTATTAAATGTCTGAGGCCAAATTTGAACTCAGGTACTTCTAACTCCAAGGCTGGTGCTCTATCCACTGTGCCACCTAGTCACCCCAATATCCTGTCTCTTTAAGGAAATGTCTTCCAACCCCTTGGTGAGAAAAGAATCATTGTCTTTTGAGACAACTTTTTTTCTTTGAGATACATTTAATTATTAAGAAATGTCTACAACTCCCTACCCCCCCCCACAACATTTGTTTCTAGACTTAATCTCTCTTGAGTCATTACCAAAAAGTTAGCTACAAGGTTGTTCCATCTACAAGACAGACACTTAGAGAAAACTGCCATGTCCCTAAGAAGGCTTTTCTTCTTAGGGCTAATTATTCTCAATTCATTCAATCTTTTCTTGTCCAGCTAGGTAGTATAATAAATAAATAAATATAATAAATAGTATAATAAATAAGACTATCTTCCTGAGTTTGAATTTGGCCTCGGACAATAGTTGTATTACACTGGGCAAAATCACTTCACCTTGTTTGCCTCAGTTTCCTAAAGTAAACTGGAGAAGGAAATGGTAAACTTCTCCAATATCTTTGCCAAAACCCCAAAGGGTATAATGAAGAATTGAATACAACTGAAAAATGACTAAAGACCATTTTATATGACATTGTTTTCATTCTCTCTCCTATACTAAGCAAGTTTCTCAGAATGCTAGCCAGAATAAAAGCTATGTAGAAGACAAAGTACCATGAAAAGCTATATTGTAAAGAGCATGACATTGAAGATGCCAAGGTCATTCATTGTATCCTAGGACATCACCTGTCATCTTGACTTTTGTCTTGCTGATGGACATTGATGACTATAGAGAAGAAAGTAAAACTGAGCAATTTGTGGAATTGTCTCACTTAAAATCAATTATTGCACCAGTCAAGACATCATCCATCATCCACTGTTATACCTAAGTATCATGATGCCATTGATCCTCTTCAGAAAGGAAGGATAAACAACAGATTCATTATTATTTAGATGATTGCAAAAAAAATATGCTTTAAATCATTGGTTTTTAAAATTTTATGGTTTATATACCCTTTAACAGTCTACTAAAACGCATGGACAAAATTCTAAGAATATGATTTTTAAATACATAAAATAAAATAAATTTAATTATAAGGGAAACCACTTATATTGAAATATCAAAATCAAAATATTTGATAAGTTCACAGAATCCAGCTCAAGATCCACATATGTTAATAGAGAAGTGTGAGCAATAAAATAGAAACAGGCAACTATAATATGTATTTTCTTCCTATTAAGAAAGGATCTATAACCTTGTTACTTAATTTACATTTGAAATTAGGAAATATAATTATTCAATTCAATGCACATTTTTAACATGAGGCATTTTATTTGTGTTGGAGTTATAAAATTGAAAATCAGTGAGTCCTAACTTCAAAAATATATCCATTGAAGAAATTGAGGTTCAGAGTCGTTCAACAGATTGTCCTAGTTCATAGAGTGTGTCAGAGGCAGGATTTGAACCCAGATCACTTTATTCTAGGAAAATTCGGTGGTAGTGGATAGAGTACTGCGTCGGAAGTTAGGAAAATTTAAGTTCAAATTCTCTCTGAGAGAGTTGTTAGCTTTGTGACCCTACTCAGCAAGTCACTAAATCTCTGTCTCAGTTTCTTAACTTGCAAAATAATTTGCAAAGTAAAGATAGTAACAGCATCTACCTCCCCAGATTGTTGTGAGGTCCAAGTGATACAATCAGTGATAAAACTTTTGCATAATTCCTGGCAAATAATATGTGCTATATAAATGAAAGGGATGATGAGGATGGTGATAAAGATGACCTTGGTTGTAAAAAACGACATCTAGATTAAGAGCATTAAAAACTTAAATGGAAAATATTCTTATCTGGGGAATTGCCCCAAACTCCATGAAGGCCATAAAATTTGGCATGGGTTAGAAAGATAAGGATGTCAAAATAAAGAGATGAGGTAAGGAGAGATGACTTGCATGAATGAAAAGAGATGAAAGGGTGTAGCTAGGTGGCATAGTGGATAAAGCACCAGTCCTAGAGTCAGGAGGACCTGAATTCGAATGTGGCCTCAGACACTTAATAATTACCTAGCTGTGTGGCCTTGGGCAAGCCACTTAGCACCTTTTGCCTTGCAAAAAATCCTAAAAAAAAAGAGATGAAAGAAGAATATTTGGTAATCTGGATTGCTTGGAATGTAGAATGAAAGAATAATATCAGGTAAATTTTTATTGTTAAGTTAAATTAGAATCACTCTTAACAGTTTTCTTCCTGATTTAGAATCTTTTTTGAAGTACTCTTTTTCCTGACTTAGATAGAGAAGTCGGTAGGTTGGCAGACTTCATAATTTGTAGGGGTTAGGATAGTGGTGGCTGTGAGTGATCCTGTGTTGCTCGTCTGATTGGGAGAGATTATAATTGACATGCAGTGTGGAACTTTCAACTTTCAGCACTCTGGATAGTGCCATTGAAAAGTAAGCTTCTCTAAAGTGTTTTGGCCTTGGTGTTTAAACATTAAGGGAGAATGATCTCTTCAAGTCTTCCTTAGAGTAAGTATAAAAGGATTGCTGCTTGGAAATCATGCACCACTTTTCAATGAGAGGTTGGAAAAAAATCTCTGCTTAAGGGCTTAAGGCATCTTTGGGAAATGGAAATATTTGTAACTGAATTTCCGAGGAAAACAACTCTCCATTCACCATTGAATTTGTTATTTGACATGCTTTTTACATTGACTTTAATTTTTACTTCTCTAAAAAGTTTTAAATTTTGATTGCAGTGAGAAAAATCCTAATTTTATTTTCATGGTGCATGTCACATGCCTCTTCCTCCTCTGCAGTTTGTCCTTTCTTACATCTTTTGTGTATGACTTTTTAAAATGTGTATTGGTTAAAGTAAAATATTATCTAAATCAATATAATTTTATATATTATATAAATGTATCCATTTATTAACTTTATTATGCTATATTTATTTTTATTTAGATTTATTGTTTCCTCTATTAGAAAGTGAGTTCATCTGAAGTAGGGATTATTTCATTCTTTGATCTTCTATTGCCACAACATAATGCAATGCCTTGTATATAGAAGGTAATTAAAGTTTGCTGATAATAGTAACAATCTCACAATGCATATTGACTTAGCTCCAATCTAACAATGAACAAGTTAATTTATAGCACAGCACAAAATAATTTCAGGCAGATGAATTTAGATTAAGTGCAATTAGCAATATCAATATTAGATGACAGATGATTAAACACACCTCCTCTTGGTTAAAAGGTAGAGGGCAGAAGATGTTAAAAATCATTTATTTCTGGTTTTGTAAGGAAAGGAGTACTGGCAGGGATATCCCTTCACTTATTCTATAACTAGATAAGTTGATTTTCCCTGAATAGACATTCTATTTCCTGTCTTTGTGCCTTTGTACAGTAATGTACTCCCTCTTCATCTCCACTGCAGAATCTCGCGTTTCCTTCGGGTTCAATTCGTGTGTCCTCACTTATGGGAAATCTTTCATCTTACTAGTTGTTAGTGTTCTTTCCCTCAGATCTTCATGAAAAAATTTATCTGTTTTCCTATTATTTCCCTATGAGAGAATTTAATTCTTTAGAGGACGATATTTGTATTCCTAGCATGTAGCATAAGAACTTGTGTGAATTACTGATTTAATAAATGCATACTAGATTCATATTAGATAACGAGATTATTAGATTAATAAATACAATTTCATTGAAATGAATTTTAGTATTAAATGACTTTGGATGTTCGGAGAACATGTGCTTTTTGGAAAAAAGTATTTAAGTTTTGATATGGGTTTAGTAGTGTCAAATTTCTGGGACAATAAAGAAATTAAAAATTAAAAATAAATTAAAAAATAAAAAATAAAAAAATAAAAAACAGTCCCTAATCTCAAGAAGTTACATTCTAGTAGATAAAATGACCTAAAATATATTTCATTAAATATTTCCCAGTTATATTCATTTTAGAAATAGTTTTATTTATTGTATTAAATATTTACATGTAAACTTTTAACAATCATTTATTTGTTAATTTTGAGTTCCAAATTCTCTCCATACATCATTATCATGCCCCTAACTTGAGAAGGAAAGAAATTTTGATATCTATTATACCTATGAAGTTATGCAAAACATATTTCCATATTAGCCAAGTCATAAAAGGAACACATTAAAAAAGAAGAAACCTAAACAAGGTGAAAAAAGAAAGATGCTCTGATCTTCTTTCAGAGTTCATCAGTTCTCTCTGGAGGTGGACAGCACTTTCTCATGGTTCCTTTGGAATTGTCTTGAATCATTGTCTTAATGAAAGTAATTAGCTATTTCACAGTTAGTCATCCTTAAAATACTGCTATTACTGTGTACTATTTTTTTCTTAGTTTTATTCACTTTACTTTTGCATTGGGTTCATATGTTTTCACAGGTTTTTCTGACACCATCCTGCTTGTCATTTCCTTTTTTTAATATAAGTATTATATTTGTTTTCAATTATATACAATAATAATTTCTACCAATTATTTCTAGCAAAGTTTTGAATTTTGCAATTTCCCCCTCCCCCCCAGCAGAAGGCAATCTGATCATCTTTACATTTGTTTCCATAATATGCTTATACAAAGTTAAATGTTTTGAGAGAAAAAAAAATATCCTTAAGGAAGAAAGAAAGTATTAGAGATCTGCTTTTCATTTCTTATATAAAAATATTATTCTGTAACAATCATATACCACATCTTGTTTGGCCATTCCCCAAATGGTGGACATCCAATTAATTTCCAGTTTTTGGTTTTTGTTGCCAACACAACAAGAGTTGCTATAAAATATTTTTTTGTACAAATATGATCCTTTTCCTTTTCTTTGCTGGTTTAGAGAGTTTGCATAGCTCTAAATTTCTCTCATTAGAGTAAAAATTTTTTTTCAAAATGGTTGGCCTAGATCACTATAACACCAAGAGTGCATTGTGGTCCAAATTTTAACACATCCCTTCTAGCATTTGTCATTTTCCTTTTTTTTTTTTCCATGTTTGCCAATCTGACAGTTATAAAGACGTATCTCAGAGTTGTTTTAGGTTTTATTTCTGCAATTGATTTATTTCTCTAATCAAATTGCAGTTTAGAGAATATTTTCATGTGAAAACTTCCTGTTCTTGTCCTTTGTCTGTTTTTCAACAGGGTAAAGATTCATAATGCTATAACTTTGATTCAGTTCCTTAAATATTTGCAATATGAGGTCTATATCAGAAAACTTGCTGTAAAATCCCCCCCGTTTCCTGTTTTCCTTCTAATTTTGTCTTATTCATTTTGCTTACACAAAATCTTTTTAATTTTATGTGAGATAAATTTTTTTATTTAATATGATGTTCTCTATGTCTTGTTTGGTCATAAACTCTTCCACTATCCATAGATCTGACAGATACATTTTTCTATGTTCCCTTATCTACTTAGACTGTCACCCTTTTATACAAAATTATTTATCCTTTTCAGGGTTGGTTCAACATTAGGAAAACTGTTAGTATAATTAATTATGTCAATAACAAACCTATCAGAAATCATATGATTATATCAATAGATGCTGGAAAAGCTTTTGACAAAATACAGCACCCATTCCCACTAAAAACACTAGAGTGTAGGAATAAATACTTTGTTACTTAGAATAATCAGCAATAACTATCTGAAACCATCAACAAACATTATATTCAATGGGGATAATCTAGAGGCATTCCCAATAAGATCAAGGGTGAAACAAGGGTGCCCATTATCACCACTACTATCAATATTGTATTAGAAATGTTAGCTTCAGCAATTAGAGAAGAAAAAGAAATTAAAGGAAAGGGAATTGTGAAGGAAGAGACAAAACTCTCACTCTTTGCAGGTAAAGAACTATTAGAAATAATTAGCAACTTTAGCAAAGTCGCAGGATAGAAAATAAGCCCTCATGAATCCTCAACATTTCTATATATGACTGGCAAGATACAGCAGAAAGAGGGGATGAGAAATCTCATTCAAAGTAACTTCAGGGGACAGCTAAAGCACAGGCCCTGGAGTCAGTAGTACTTGGGTTCAAATCTGGTCTGGGACACTTGAATAATTACCTAGCTGTGTGGCCTTGGGCAAGCCACTTAACTCCATTTGCATTGCAAAAACCTAAAAAAAAGCCCAAAGTAATTTCAGACAATATAAAATACCTGGGAGCCTACCTGCCAAGGAAGAGTCAAAAACATTTTGAAAACAATTAGAAAACATTTCTCACATCAATAAAATGAGATTTAAATAACTGGGCAGGTATCAACTGCTCCTGGATTAGGCAAGCTAATATGATAAAAATGAAAATTCTACCTAAAATAAACTACTTATTTAGTATCCTACTGATCAAAATTCCAAAAAAAATCACTTTAATGAGTTAGAAAAAATTGTAAGTAAATTCATATGGTGAAATAAAAAGTCAAGAATTTCCAGAGACTTAATGAAAAAAAAAGTACAAAAGAAAGTAGCTTAGCCCTACCAGATCTAAAATTATATTACAAAGCATCCATCATCAAAACTGTCTAGTATTGGCTAAGAAATAGAGTGATGGATCAGTGTAATAGACTAAGTGCAATGGCAGGAAATTATTATAGTAATCTGCTTTTTTGATAGACCCAAAGAGTCCAAGTATTGGGATAAAAACTCTCTCTTCAATAAAAACGGTTAGGAAAATTGCAAGTTAGTATGGAAGAAACTTGAATTGGACCAACACCTCACACCCTATACCAAGATAATATCCAAATGGATACAGGATTTAGACATAAAAAAGCATTATTATAAGCAAACTTGAAGATCAAGGAGTAGTTTGTCAGATGAAAGGGAAGCAGTTTGTGGCCAAGGGAGAAATGGAGAACATTATTAAAAACAAAATAGATAATTTTGATTACATGAAATTAAAAAGTTTTTGCACAAATAAAACCACTGTAACAAAGACCAAAAATATGTAGCAAATCGGGAAACAATTTTTGCAACTAGTATTTATGAATAAGGACTCATTTCTAAAATATATATACAGAGAGGTGCATCAATTTTTTAAAAGAAATCATTCCCCAATTGTTAAATGGTCAAAGGATATGCAAAGGCAATTTACAGATGAAGAAATTAAAGCTATCCATAGTCATATGAAAAATTGCTGTAAACCATTACTTATTAAAGAAATGCAAATTAAAGCACAACTTTCAGACTGTTCAATATGACCAGAAAGGGCAATGATTGATGTTGGAAGGGATGTGGGAAATCTGGAACACTAATACATTGTTGATGGAGCTGTGAACTCATCCAACCTTTCTAGAGAGCAATTTGGAACTATGCCCAAAGGGCAAAAAAAAATGTGCACACCTTTGATCCAGCAGTACCACTACTGGGTCTATACCCTGAAGAGATGATGAAAAAGGGTAAAAAGATTACTTGTACAAAAATATTCATAGCTGCCCTGTTTGTGGTGGCAAAGAATTGGAAATTAAGTAAATGTCCTTCAATTGGGGAATGGCATAACAAACTGTGGTATATGTATGTCATGGAACACTATTTTCTATTAGAAACCAGGAGGGATGGGAATTCAGGGAAGCCTGGAAGGATTTGCATGAACTGATGCTGAGCGAGATGAGCAGTACCAGAAAAAAATTGTACACCTTAAGAGTAACATGGGGGTGATGACCAACCTTAATGGACTTGCTCATTCCATCAGCGCAACAATCAGGGACAATTTTGGGCTATCTGCAATGGAGAATACCATCTGTATCCAGAGAAAGAATCATGGAATTTGAAAAAAGTTACCTTTAATTTAGGGGAAAAAAAAACATTATCTTACTATGTAATTCTATTTCTTACACTTCATTTTTCTTCCTTAAGGATGTGATTTCTCTCTCATCACATTCAGCTTAGATCAATGTATAACATGGAAACATTGTGAAGACTAACAGACTGCCTTCTGGGGGGTGGAGGGAAGGAAGATTAGGGGAAAAATTGTAAAACTCAAAATAAATAAAATTTTTAAAAAACATAATTCCCTAGTCTTTTTTAAATAAAAAGATGTAGATCCATGTTCTTTTCCATCAAGCACTTTTCTAATTGACATTATAAAAAATAAAAATAATTATTCCATCTAAAAAAATTATTTATCAATTTCAACCTTATCTTGGTAAATTATGTAAGTTGTTAGTCTATTCCTAGTTTCTGCTAAACTGCTTCCCAGTTTTCTCAGCAAATTTTAGTCAAATAGTGACTTTTTGTCCCCCAAATTAGGATCTTTGGGTTTATTTAACACTAGATTACTATGATCATTTCCTGCTGTGTATGGTATACCCAATTTATTCCACTGATCTCCCTTTCTATTTCTTGAGTGGTACAAGATAACTTTGATGATAATGATTTTCTTAATACAGTTTGAAATTTGGAAAATCTAGGCCACCTTCCTGTTTTAATATTCTTGACCTTTTATTCTTCCAGATGAATTTTTCTTATCACTTTTCTAGTTCTATAAAATAATTATTAGGTAGTTTGGTTGGTATGGCACTGTGAGAAAATTAGCTTAGTTAGAATTATTATTTTAGTGTATTGGTATGGTCTATCAATGAGCAGCTGATATTTTTTCAGGTTTTAGATCTGTCTTTATTAGCGTGAAATTTATTTTGTAATTACATTCATATAAGGATATGATCCCTGGATTAACATCAAAGTACTTTATATTGTCTGAAATTGCACTAAATGGAATTTCTCTATCACTTGATATTGAATTTTTGTAGTAGTACATAGAAATATTGATGATTTATGTGTTTTTTTTTACATCCTGCCACATTGCTAAGATTGCTAATTATTTCAACTAGTTCTTTTAGTTGATTCTCAGGGAATATCTAAAGTATTTAAATTGTTTTGGAATGGAATAATATCTCACTCAGATCCTTTGCTTGCTCTGTCACTTCAGAATTCAATTACAGTTGTTATCTTCAAATTGTTTGAGGAGCAATGTTGAGAAAACTAGAGTGAAAGTTTTCTTTGATATCTTGACTCTGCCACTAGAATATCCTAATTACATTTTTTGAAAATTAACACTAATTTTTAAATGTTGAATACTATGCTCTCTCCTTATCTCCCTCTCCTTGAAAACACATGCCTTATAATAAAGATTATATTAATTATATATTATTATATTAATTATATTAATAACATATTTCCCTATTGGTTATGTTGCAAAAAAAAGAAAAAAAATGGAAAAGTTTAAAAAGGAAAAAATATACTTCAATCTGCCATCTGAGTTAATAATTTCTCCTTATGGAGATGGATAATATTTTTCATCATGGTTCATTTCAATTTGTTTTAGATTACTGTCTTGACAAGAGTAAATAAATCATTTAATCAGTTTAACATCATGAAGCATTGTGATTGTTGTATCTGGTGTTCTCCTGGTTCTGGTCACTTCACTTTGCATCAGTTTATATAAGACTTTCCAGGTCTTTCTAAATCTATTCTGCTTGCCATTTTTTATAGTAGAATTATATTTCATGAGAATTATTAAACACAAGTTATTCAACCATTCCCTAGCTGAAGGATATCCCGTCAAATTCTAAATATTTTCATGGATATAATTTTTAAACAATAAATACAAGTTGTGTAGACAGTTGATAGAAGGACTTTTAGGAGGGAAAGTTACCAAGATTGAAATATGGGGTTTACAGAAGACCACTAGTGGCAGGTGGTACTTGATGTGTATTTCGAAGAAATCTGAGAAATTAAGAGATGGAGTTAAGAAGGAATATCATTCCAGTCATGAAAGAGAGTCAAAGCAAAGGTAATGAGGTGTGGAATGAAAGGTGTGTTCGAAGTGTATCTATATCATAGAATACATGGAGGAGAATAAAGTGCAAGATAATGGCATTGATTGGATGAGGCCAGGTGATGAGGAACTCTAACTCCCCAACAGTGGAGACTAGAGTTGAATCTGAAGATGCCATAAAGTCACTGGAGCTCACTGAGTAATAATGGCAGGCAGGGCAGTGTGATATGATTAGAAGATAGACAAAAGGACAGCAGTAGCATAAATAAGTCATCAGTACATTCTGGCTAGTTCTCCATGACATTAGAAAACCTCAGTTTTAAATTAAAAAGTTGCATCTTTTCATTTGTGAGATATCAAAATCGAACAATATCATCTCATTGCAGCATGGAAATAATCCTTGTTTCTGAAAGCTATATCAATGGAATCATGATGATGATATTGATGATGATGATGATGATGATGAAACTATTTATATGGTGTTTTACTTTTACAAAATGCCATACCTACATTAATTTCACTGGTTATATGTATTCTATGAAATTAATATTTTATCCTAGACATTATCATCCCTACTTTATAGATGAGGAAAGGGAAGATCAGGGAATTTAATGGCTTGTCCATTTTAACACTTTCACTATCAGAGTTTGGACTAAATCTCAGATTTCTTCCAGATCCAAATACAACTTTCTTCCCACTCCATGATCTTTCCTTTGGCCAACTCTATTAAACTAAAATAGTTCAGCAATGGGTTGCAGGTCTGCCATCTAAAAATTTGCCTAGTTAAATTATGAAGAGGATCTACTTTCAGTGGACAAAAGACCACTTTTTTAGCCATCTTTGATTATTTTAGTCAGAATTACTCATTCCTTGTTAGCATGAAGGGGCTGTGATCTATGTTGATGGAGGGATTGATCATCTATGTCGAGGAAATCGTGATCCTTGAAGTATAGAAATAATATTAAATACTGCCTTTTGCTAGTACTATAAATGTGCTTCAGGGAGAAAATCTGTTTCCGATAGACCACATAACATAATGGATAAAGAAGTATTTCAAGTGTCTAAGAGATCTAGGTTTGAATCCTACATTCTATTGTTCTCTGTATGATCATGAAAAGCCATCTAATCTCTTTGATTCTTAATTTTCTC
The DNA here is from genome assembly GCF_037893015.1 of Macrotis lagotis. NCBI lineage: Eukaryota > Metazoa > Chordata > Mammalia > Peramelemorphia > Peramelidae > Macrotis > Macrotis lagotis. Next base: position 890,362,940 of record NC_133658.1, read on the forward strand.
ATCATTAAAGTAGGGTAAGGATAAGAATAAGATAAGAATCTCCAGTTATCCAGATTCATAACTGGTCACTGGACCCAGATGACTCTGGAGGAGAAAGCGAGACTGGTGACTTAGCACAGCTTCTCCTTGCTCAAAATTAATTCACTTGCTTTTCATGGCATCACCCTGCAAATATGTTTTGTTTTGTTTTGGTTTGGTTTGGTTTTTGAAAGGCAATGGGGTTAGGTGGCTTGCCCAAGGCCACACAGCTGGGTAATTATTAAGTGACTGAGGTTGATTTGAGCTCAGGTACTCCTGACTCCAGGGCTGTTGCTTTATACACTGCGCCACCTAGCTGCCCCCAAATATGGTGGGTTTTTTTTTTTTTGAGAACTAAAGACAAACAACGACACCAAGAGGGTAAAAATATCTGCACCTACCTCACAAAGTTGCTGTAATGAATTCTTTTACATTGTATGTTTTGTTTTGAAATTCTAGAAGAGCAATATGAATGTAAATGATTATTAGGAGTATACAGCCATACAAACACTACTAAAAGAGAGAAATAATGCAGAAACTGTCAAAATTAAAATGTTCACAACTTCAGTTAAGAATTCAGTGAATTCTGATTTGTTAAAAATTTAAACCTTGATATTTTCCCTTTTAAATGTCATGAATTAATTGATGTTTGGTGGGCTAGAGATAAGATCAGTATTTGGAAAAAACATAACAAAAACATAGATTATCAATATCAAGTGATGATGATGATAATAATAGATGATTATGATAATGATGATGTTCATATTTAATAATAATAACTCATATTTATATAGTATTTACTCTGTGCCACACACTGTATGGTGCTTTTAATTATTATCTCATTTGACCATCCCAACTTTTGAAGGTAAGTGCAATTCATGCCCCCATTTTACAGAAGAGGAAATTGAGGCAAATGGAAGCTAAGTGACTTACCCAAGGTAACAAAGTTAGTGTCAGAGGCTGTATTTGAACTCAGGTCTTCCTGACTCCAAGTCCAATATACTACCTGGTTTACTAATAAAACATCATCTAGTTCTCTGGCCTCATTATATTAATATAATTTACGATTTCTGAAAAATCCCGTTAATGTTTATCTGAGGGTTAATGAGTAAGGGAATACAAGGCAGGATGAGTGTTTGGCATTTTACTTGATGGTGATTGCTTCACATAATGTTGAGAAAGAATTCTTTATTTGTCCCCTGATAGAAGCCCTAGAAACCCAATTGACTTAATTACAAGACAGCAAGTGGGGAATTACCGTGTACATGCCAAGAGGACCACAGATGTCACTTTGAATCATTTTGCCTGGTGGTAACTATTTTCAGGAAGGGGAAAAAATAAACAAACCAAAAGAACCCCCTCATCTGGAAAAAAAATAAGTGTTGTTCTGATATAGTAGCAGCATGTGTGAGAAATGACAATCAGCCACTCTGCTCAGCCTCACATCCCTGACTATCCTAGACTCAAGGTCAAGTTAACTATGAGAAGCAGCTCTCATCATGTATGTTGACAATGAATGACAGCAAGAGAGGGGATGGAGGACATAGTTACAGCTTCTACTCATGGGCAATCAAAAGGGGATTAATGGATTTCAATTCTGGCTTTAACTTATATTGAAAATATACAATCTGGAAGAAAATAAGGCTCGATTTGGGTACTGTGATAGATATTTGTTCCAAATGGAATGAAACTTTAGTTAAACCTTCACATGTCAGGATTTTCAAGGAGTGTTGAAAAAGATAAGAGATAGAAAATAAAATTAATAAAATAAAGCCAATGACTTCTTAGGCCCTCCTTATAGTCATATATAATAATAGCATTTGCGGAGCAAGTACAAGAAGCATGGACAATGAGAATAAAATGTTAGGGCTTTTGAGTCAGGACAAATGGGTTTAAATATTTCCTCTGACACTTTTAAATGGTATAATCCTGGGAACATCACTTAAATTCTATATGTCTCAGTCTATTCTCAGGGATTTATCTATTATGTAAATGGACACGAGTTGGTGAAGAGAATTTCCACATAGTGATTTTGTAGCACTGACGAACAGTTATTTCCTATATTCATATATATATATATATATATATATATTTATATATATATATATGTATTCTACTTCATTATTTACAGTTTAGTGGTATTAAAAGCAAGCCATTGCTAGTAATAATAAATTCTATGATAATAGTTTTCATGCTTTCTCATTATCTTAATAAATGATTCTTATTTTCATTTACTCTCACAAAACAAACACATACAAAACACTTGTTTTATACATCTCTAATGCCCTTATTCCATGGAATTCCCTGTTAGAGCTACCAAAGTTTTCATAAACTCTATGAAGACAGGTGCCTAAGTGTCCTATTTCATTCTGGTTATCACCATTTAGGAAGGACATTGATAAACTAGAGAGTATGAAAAGGAAGGAAACCAAGATGGAGATGAGATGGAATCCATGTACTATGTAATAGGCTGAAGGAATTGGGGATATATAAAATGGGGAAGAAACATCAAGGATAATTCTCCCCATTATGAGATAAGTTCTTTGAAGTCAGGGAATTTGGTCAGATAAATAATTGTTTTCTAGAGGTGACAGATAGAAGACATATGTTCTGAACCACTAACCCAGTTTCTTGACCTACCATCACACCAATTTTAAGATAACTTTTTACATATAAGGCAATAACTTTCATCAAAAGGATATGAAACTCCTCTCACTATAATAATCCATATTATTATCCTTTATGTAAAAAAGCAGAGTAGATAGAAAAAAGAAATATTTTTGCTCAGATTCAATTTGAATTTTTTTATTCAATCTTATCATAAATGTTTGTATCTTAACAACCTAGGACAATAAGATAACAAGACTCTGTCTAAAAATTTGATACTTTCCTCTATCAGTATAGAAAATACTTCCAGACTCACATAGACAAGGACCAGAAAGTAGAGCCCATCTAATCCAAACCTATTTCCTCAGATTTATGAAGAATAATTCAGATTCATTGTAGTCCACTTGATTGTTTAAAGGCTCCAATAAATGTTCCTTCATTGGAATGTGCAGATCATGCTTTCATGCTTATGGATCATGCTTCCTTCCATCACCTGTTAAATGAATATTCATTTTAAGACATTTGCTTCTGTGTCACATATTCTCTGACGAACTGCTGGAGTCTGAGTCTAGATGTTACTTAATGAGACTGGCAGTTGGGAACTCAAATCATCTTTATGACTTCTGTGGATTTTACCAGCTGCCAGTGAATGATATTACTTTCCCATGATTAGCCAATGACAAATGACTCTTCCCTTATTCAGACTTTCCCCCAGAGTGATATTGATGCCGTAGAGAAAGAAAAATTCCAGAAAAAAATACTGTATCCTTGACCATACTTGAGTAGACTTGTAAAAGATCAATCTATTAATAAAAAAGATTGATCTATTAAGGGAAAAGGTCTGAGAAAGACAGGAAGAGTTATTGAGTTGGAATAACATTGGCTTCATTATGAGCAACAGAGTGTCACAAAAACCAATATATGTTTTTAGAATCAAGATCATGGCAAAAGCTGCTTCAGCACTAGGAGGATTCTTGACTCTTCTACTCAGGTAGAAGGTTGAGGCCAAGAACAATCTGGCTTGGATAGATTCATCTGCTGCTGGTAGAATAAACATTTTGGGCATGGAACAAATAATCAGAATCTAATTATCATGTATGCAGAAGTATCATTGGTAGAATTCGATATTATCAGAACATTATTCCCCAATTTGAATCTAGGTTTTCTGTTAAAGTAGAAAAAGTAAATCAATAATTAGGAAAAGAAAATCAAGCAAATATACAGATACCATAATGTTTGAATGAATACTTAGTTCATTGAATAATATTCAGGATACAGGAAGATTGTGACAATTCAATGTTTGCTAAATCTTACGAGGTGAAATTATTATAGATAAATAAAAACTTTGTGTTTTTTTAAGTGATTTCACAAGTACGTTATTGTTAATCAATTACCACAGGCAATTTTCCAAGGAGGAAAGCTATCTGGGTTTTTTGTTGAACAGCAAGCTTCATATAAATACCTGGTGTATAGGCTATTCAAAAATTAAAAAAAATGCTGCATTAGACTCAATTAAGATGATGGGACCAGAGATCTCAAGTTGGAGGAAATTTCAGGAGTCTTTTAGTCTGTTTCCTGCATTTTATAGTTGAGGATACCAAAAGCCAAGGAGATAAATAACTTACCTAAAATCCCTAAGTAGTAACTATTGTTATCAGTCCTTCATTTTCAAAGAAGACCAATGACTTCATGAGGTGATGGATTTAAGGTACTCAGAGTTTCTTAAAATGGTCAGCCTCACTTTCTCTTCCAATCATCAAAATTCAGTGGTAATCCAAATGTCTAGATTACTGGTAATGGTCTGGGATGCAAAGGCTGATTTTGGCATCATCCATTCCTGACCAATTTCTAAAATCTCAACAGTGCCTACTGCAACCACTTTAATGTCTGTTGCTGGAACAAATTATTCTGATATACCCATTTCACTGGGGAAAGTCTTCACTTGCTTGTGGTAGATATCTCCCTGACTTACCTATGGATTTGAGATTTATCAGTTACCTCAACCCATTTTAACTCATCTACTAAGATGATTTTACCAGGCAGCTGCACAAGGTGCAAGTTGAAGCAATACAAATATTAATAGCTAGCATTTCTATTGTGCTTACTATTTGTCAGTCACACAAATACAATGTATATGTATTTGCCCACATATAGATATATAATTATTATCTCATTATAATCATTATCTCATTTGGTCATCATAAAATTCTTGAAAGATATCCCTATTTTTCAAATGAAAAAATGTAGGGTTGCATAGCCAGGATGAAACTGAGACAGAATTTTAACTTGGGTCTTACTGATTCCAGATCCAGCACTTTATCCATAGTCTGCCTAATAAATGACAAAAGTTGGATTTGAATTCACATTTTCTGAATTCAGAGTCTGTGATTTTCATTATGCCATACCATCCATAATGAGACATTTGATTTTCTCTGCTTTTATTCTATGGAGTGATAAATTTTTGCAGAACATTGATAAGTTGAAAAGTTTCTAGAGAAGTTTGACCAGTGTTTTTGAAGGGACTGGAGACCATACAATAAGAAAACTGGGGAAGTTAGTATGAAGAAGAAAAACTTCAAGATGAGGGACAGTATGATTTTAAAACAAGGAATGACATTTGTTTTGTTTGACTCAAGAGAACCAAACTAGAGTCAATATATTGGGAGCATAATGAATAAAAGAACTAAATTTAATGGAAGTAAAATCTTTCTCATAATTATATCTTTTCAGAGTCTTCAAAAAAGATAGTGTTTTGCTTAGTATCTTCACCTGGATATGATGACTATGTATTAGACTATTTGCTGGAGAATTTTTTTCTTCTTCAGGGATGAATTGTATAAAATGATTCCAAAGTCCCTTTGAATGTTTATATGACTTGAACTTGTAAAGAAAAGAACCTATTGAAACTTTGCAAAGCTATTAAAACTCTCTCTTGAAGCTAAATACAATTTTTCTTTAAAATTCAAAAGAAACTAAACAAATATCTAAAGATGACATCCCAAAGCTGTTGGAGAGACCAGTAATCCCCAGACTCAGAATTGGAAGGGATCTCAGTGGTCATCTAGTTCAACTCCTATTTGAATCTCGATTCTCATAGCTAAGTCCCCACAATCTGTTGTATGAACGTCCCAATATTTGAGTTTTCTGAGTGCTCCCTACCCATCTGTTAGAACCTACCAAGGACTCATGACTTAATTCCCACCTCATGTAATTCTCTATTCATGATGAAGCATCATTATTCTAATAACATTTTCAATTCTATTCGTTCATCACTGGAGGATTGGTTCGGAATAAATCTCTGATATTTGGCAAAGCTTTAATATTCTTGTCTGCTCTCCTCTGAGACTGCCTGAGTGTAAATGGGTTAAATAGGACTAGGAAATCGTCTTATGGTTCTAAGCTGAAACTCATAATTTTCCATTTTTACCATTTCAGTGTACACTTCATAAACCCTAGATGTTAAAGGTGAATTCTTTTCCCACATGCTGTCTTGGATGTTTTGCACCCCTTCTTATGAGACATCTCTTTTCTGTCCTCTCAATCTATTGTACTTTATGGACAATAAGCAAAAAGGGAATGTTAATTGTTAATCATTAATGTGAAAGATTGAGAAAGGGATTTCAATCCCTGAGATTTAAGCCAAAGAAGGACAATTCACCTTCCATCACTATGCTTTTGCACTATTTTTTCTTATAATACCCCACTTCCTTACTTCCACCTCTTAGAATCCCTATTCTTCAAGGATTACTTTCTACATGAAATCAAATCCTCCTAACTCTCACCTTTCTTTCTTCCCCAATTACCTTGTCTTTTTTTGTTTATTCTTTGTATCTCCTGTGACTGGAATATAAGAAGCAATTAAAATGTTTACTGACTGACTGACTCCTTGAGCACTAGAACCATATTTTTCTTTCTCTTTATATGCCCAACATAATGCTAACATAGTTCCTATCTGTGTTTAAACATTAAATAAATGTTTGAATTTTGGTTCACATTATTTTAATTGAATGAATTTCAAGATGGTTTAAGAGATGTTTCCTCTTAAAAAATTTTTATTTGTGGCTTTTCATTTTCATTTTTCAGACATACATATAGTGAATAATTTATATTATAGTGATAATTTTTATAAAAAAAACGGGGAAATTAACCCACACATTGATTGTGCCTTTAAGTCTATATCATAATGCACATAAAATAATTCCATAATTCTTTTGCAAATTCTTGTTTTATTTTGCTTGCCCCAACACATATCAGGTAATTAAATTGTTAGTCATAATTCTGGGTAGTGAGTTTTCCCAACAATAAGGTACAGAGAAATGAAAGAAATGTGAAGATGAACGTCTGGAGGAAAAATGAGAACTTAAAAATGTTCTAAGCATTCGCAAAGAAAACTGGAAGAGTTATAGCCAAAAACTGCTCTTGTTCTAAACATCGGAAGGATGTGGTTGCTGATAGGAAATGCTGCTACATTATAAAATTATATTATTAGATGTGTTCTCCAAGTTAGTTCTCAGTTCAGCTGGAGTTTGGGAGATGGATGCCAGAGCCACTTCCAGGATGACCTTTCCAATTGATCAAGGACAAGCAGGCTTAGAAATGACAAACCTGACCCAATGCTTTCCCCAAGGGAAATTCATTTGTATTCCTTGTCTTGGGGGACCTCCAAATATGGCTAGGTCATTCCACTCTTTAATTCTCTCCTAGAGCCCATCAAAAGTTTGCTGTCCATATTTTATAACTTGGACAATTTGTTAAGCCCTGGTGCCTCACAGTGAACTGCCGGCCTGCCAAGCTGATTTATTACCAGTCAAGATTGTGGTAGATGCTGTAGATAACTTCAAGTCCAAATCATCCTTTGCACCATCTGCAAGAGCAAATGACAAGGATATGGGGAGGCTGAAGCCAAGAGCAGAGAGGATCCTGTCTATCAATATATAGAGAGGCTATCTCTGACCTGAAAAAATATCCCCAAGAGGATATTTTTTTATATTTCAGTCAACACTGATTCCCCCCAAAACTTCAAGATGAATCACAGCTGCTAAACTGAGAATAGACCTGCTCTGAAGAGGATGATTCAGAGAAAAGGCATTGGATACACTGTTGGGTTGACCAGGGTTCAAATTCTGCCTCTAACATTTGCTAACTGTAGGAAAATACTCAATTTTTCTGTAGCTTGTGTCATTTATAAAATTAGGGAACTAGATTTCATAGCCTCTTGGATCCCTTGAAACTATAAATCTAAGAACCAGGGATTTTAGCTTTACTGGATAACTGCAAGACTTTTCTCCATCTGAAAACTGGATGTCAAATTCCCATAGTGCCAAGTCATATTAATATTATACCAAAGGCCTTTGTCAGTTCAATCCTATTTCTCAATCTTTATCTAGGTGGTGCTAACTCTCAGATAGTCCTTCCTCACATCTTTCAGAATCTTCACTTCCTTCAAAGGTTTCTCCATTTCCTAGGAGAAACATTTCTAGATTCTTCAATTGTTAGTTGTCTTTCTCTCTCAAAACACCACATAAAACATGTCCCTATATATTGTATTCACTGAATGGAATGGTATTCTTTGAGAGCAACTGGTAGATATTATTTTGCCTTTGTATCACCAGGGCTTTCCAAAGATCCTTGTCTGTATTCTGTGCCTAAAGAAGGTCTGTATTGTATTTTGTGGTTCTATATTATGTTGAGTTGCATTGTGCTTTGTTGTGTTGTATTGCATAGGCTTGACTTGGCTTGGAATTAATAAAAATGACTGTCCTTTTATGATATGCATAAACCAATGCTCAGTAAAATATGAGACATTTTTTTATTCATCCAGTGAAAAAGATAACATTTTTAACATTCAAATACAAATTCAGTCAACAGCTATCAAAAGTTTCCTGGCAGGTACATGCATACCCAGACTCTCAGTGTTCAACTTATACCTTAGCAGAAACCTCTGTAGTAACATCCCTGACTAGGGATCATTCAAGAGAAGGAATAATTCAGACTTACTTGAAGACATTCAGTGAGAGGAATCTTGTATCTTCCACACTAGCATATCTTTTCTGAGAGTTTAGGCAGTTTATCCCCCTTTTCAAGCCACAATATTTCTCATTTCAGTTTTCTGCTCATTGCCCCAAATTCTTACTTCTGGGCCCAAACAAAATTAGTCAAACTTCTTTTAGACATCTTAGTCTCTCAACTACTTTAAAATAGCTAACTCTCCCTTTTCAATAGACTTGATATTCCCAGAATATTTTTTTAAACTAGATATCATATTTCATGATTTTTGAAATCTTTTACTGTCTTCTTTTTTGAAAGGGAGCATTTTCCTTGAGATCATTTACAATTCATTGATGACCATTCTCAAAAATTGGAGAATTGAACATGGTACTCTAGATGAGGTCTAAATAGGGCAGAAAATAGCAGGATGATATTCAATTGCATTCTAGACATTATGACTCTTTCAAACAATCTAAGTTTTCACTAGCTTTCATGAATGGTGATCTTGCAGCCAAAGGTCCGCCAGAACCTTCCTCCCCCATCAAACCCTGTCTAGCTATCTCCTCTCCATCTCAAATATGGGAAATTGATTTTTATACCAAAACACAAGTTTATATTTATTTCCATTAATAACTAGCATCCCTGTAGCACTTTAAGGTATAAAGTATATTTTATATATTTTTATTAGAATTTATTTTCATTTGATCATCAGGCAGCTGCTAGTGGATGGAGTGCTGGGACTAGAGTCAGGAAGACTCATCCTCCTGAGTATAAATTTGTCATGAGACATTTATTACCTGTGTGACCCTGGGCAAGTCACATTTTTAGCATGCAAATACAAATTCAGTCAACAGCTATCAAAAGTTTCCTGGCAGTACATGCTTAAAATGTTGGTCTGAAAATAAGCTAGAGAAAGAAATGTCAAACCACTCCAGTGTCTTTGCCAAGAAAACACCAAATCGTTTCACAATGAGCCAGACACAATTGAAACAAAAATTGGTTATTTACAATCACCCTGTGAGATAGGTACTATTATTATTATTATTATTATTATTTTGAAAATGAGGAAAAAATGCTAAGTAATTTATACAGAGTGGAAAAACTAATTAGTATATGAACCAGGATTCAAACTCAGGTCTTCTTCACTACTAATCCACTTAGTTGATATTAAATTTCCTCTGATTTAGGCTGCTGTCATTTATTTAGAGTCTGATTCATTCATTTAACACATTAGCTATCCCTTGATTGAGTCAAATATCTTCAGTACATTTCATTTATCTTGCTTAAATCTTTTAAAGAGGTAACTAACAGCTCAAGATAATTTTTAAAAGTAAATGTGGAAGTGATATGGAAACGATTGAAGGCATTTGAAATCTCTTCACCATTCAAAATTGTTGGAAAGGAATTGAGCTATAGAATTAAAAGTATGCTCAATCTGAGCCTTCAAGCTAAGAGTAATAATTAGTGTATGCACCATAAAACTAGGTTTTAATTAAATACATCCTCAAATGGGGAAATTGAAAGTTTTATGGAGTGCAGTATATATATAGAACACTTTCAAAATGGTATTGATATCCAGGGAAATGCCAAATTTAACAGGAAAGTTAACAAATGTAACTCACATATGGTATTATAAAATGAATACAACTGAGAATAATAATAGTAATAAGCAGAATTTTTTGCCTTTCCCTAAAATTATGACTGCTGAGGAAAAAAAAGGAAAAATCATCAGGTAGTTTTGAAATATTTATGTAAAGTTACATGTGGATCATGGGATTTTGAGCTGGATTGGACCTTGAAGGTTGTTATTCAATTTAACCCTTTCATTTCATAGATGTAGAAAGAGAGGGACGTAGTGATTTACATAAAACCAAGTCCAGAATAGTGGAGACAGTGTTATTTCTAGACTACTTTGTGGAAGCCAACGTGGCCCGGGGGGGGGGAAAGCATTCTAGGACTCTAGAATTTCTCAAGGCTAATTAAAAAATTGTAGAGGAAATAGGAAGTGGATATAAAAATCCAAGCTTCCTTGTGCTAACAATGGCATTTGACTTATGCCTACTCATTACTAAAAAGAATGTCTAAGCTTTTTGAAACAAGTTTAACAGTTTATACTTCTATGTCAGTATTTACCTCAAGGTAGGGAATTTGATGTGCTGACACTTAAGACATGTTTTCAAATGAATTTATAAATAGGGTTCAATTAGTATCTGTGCCAGATTGGGCATAGTTGTGTGTGTATAGTACAGAAAGCCCCTGTAATTGTAATTATATACTAATATAAAATTTGCACTTAAATTTCTTTTAACATACTCAAACTAGTTGTTATCTTGTTTTTCCTAATAAAAATCTGGTGAATTGGAGGGGCTAATGATTATTGTGATGGACCTAGAGTCAGGAGATATGTATTCAAATCCCATCTTTCACACTGCCATTTGATAATGAACAAGTCACTTAAATGTTTGAGCTAATTTCCTAATTTTGAAAGAAATTAATAACTTTCAATTTACCATCTTACAAGAATGGTTTTAAGAATCAAATGAAATAAGACAGCACAGTGTACTTTTTAAGACTTTTAAATGCAGGGGTGTCTAGTTGGTGCAGTGGATAGAGCACTGGCCCTGGAACAAGGAGTCCCTGAGTTCAAATCTGGCCTCAGATATTTGATAATTACCTAGCTATGTGGCCTGGGGCAAGCCACTTAAGCCCATTGCCTTGCAAAAACCTTTAAAAAACTTTTAAATGCTGAAAAAATGTCAGCTATCACTATTAAATGACTTATCTGAAGCCCCACAAGTCATCAGAAGTGTGCAGATTAAATTCTATTCAATATTTTTTTTTTTAGCAACTGCATCCTATGTGCCAGACACTGATCAAGGTTTCTACCTTCCTACCCACAAGGAGCTTACACTCTACTGAGGACAACATATTCATAGAGAAGAGAAATAGGAATGGGGTTAGGGACTAGATGTTTGAGTTCATTTGATGTAAGGAAGTCATGGCTTAGGATACTCCCTCCATCAATGCTGATAGTATTTTCCCTACAACTTTTAGTCTTATAACCCTTTAGGGGAATTGCTAGAACTAAATCTATAATCTTGTGATCCTGCCTCCAGATATTTATCAGTCAATCAATAAACATTTAAGTATGAATTTTACCCCAAATTAGGATGTGTTGAGGTTGCAAAGAAAGATAAAAGATCATCCCTGACTTTAAAACGCTCACAGGTCCATTTACTCATCAAAGGAAATGGTTTCAGGCCCAGGAAAAACAAAAATTCATGAAAGAAACCCTAAAGAAGTTTAAAAAATAATATGGGATATTGGAAAAAAATTGAAAAAATGAAAATTTTGAAAAATAATTTTGAAAAAAAAAGATTCAACACATGAAGGAAAAAAGCTTAAGAAATAGAATTGACCAAATGGAAAAGGAAGTATAAAGACTGATTGAGGAAAACAATTCCTTAAAGGTTAGAACTTTGTAAGAGGAAGTTAATGAAACATCAGAAATTCATCGAATTTAAAAAAATGAAGAAATGAAAATATGAAGTACCTCACTGGAAAACAACTGACATGAAAAAATAAATAAAGGAGAGAAATGTCAGAATCATTAGACTCCCTAAAAGTCATAATAAAAAAAGAACTTGTGCAGTATCTTTCAGGCAATTACCAAGGAAAAATTTAATTGAAAGAATCCACTGGTAACTTCAGGAAAGTGATCACAAAATAGACACTCCAAGGAACATGATGGCCAAATTAGAGAATTATCAGGTCAAGGAAAGCGATAAGAAATGAAGAACTCTGGGTGGCTAGAGCAGTGGTCCTAGAGTTAGGAGTACCTGAGTTCAAATTTGACCTCAGACACTTATTAATCACCTAGCTGTGTGGTCTTGGCTAAGCCACTTAACCCCACTGACCTTGCAAAAAAAAAATTTAAAAAAGAAAAAAAATGAAAAAAGAAATGAATAACTCAAATATCAGGGAGTTAACAATTATATAAAATTTAGTTGCAACATTAAGGAATCTGAAGCCATGAAACATAAAATTCCAAATGGCCAAGGAGAATAGAATCAACTCCCCAGTGAAATTAATCATAATAGTTTAAGGGGGAAAAAATGATCAGTCAATGAAATAGAAGTATTTCAAATTTTCATAAGGAGACCAGAATTGAATATTTTTTTAAAAATGATCTCCAATATAAGGCACAAAAGTTAAAAAAGGGAAAATGGGGAAAAAACAACATAATGAATTCAGTAGAACTGAAGTGTTTGCATTCCTACATGGAAGATGATATTTGTCTTAAAAACTTTAGAAGGAATATACATAAATTGAGTATATGAGTTTAAGGTAAATTTGAGGAAAGGGCATAAAAATAATTAAGGAATAAGAAAGAATAGTACAATGGGTATAGGCAGAAGGAGATGTAGAATAGGTATGAAGAGGTAAGAAAAATCTATCACACCAAAGGGAAATAGGGGAGGGTGGATAATGGGCATTGCTTGAACAAAGGACTTAGCAAACCATAAAACAGAATTGTATAGCAGCATCGATCAAACACCAGAATTCTCAGAATGCTACGTTATAGTGGTGACAAGAAACACAACTGAAGTAGAGAGAAATACCCAGAGTAAACATAAGCAACTAGAGTAGAATTATTCTATTTCAGCTGAAGTTTAAAAAAAGCAGATGTAGAAATTCTCATCTCCAAGTAAAAGCAAAAATATGAGCTAATTAAAAGAGATAATGAAGGAAATGATAATGAAGTAAAATCAGCACTAAACATACATCCATGAAGTGGTATAGTGTTCATATTTTTCAAGGAGAAATTAAATGAGTTGCAAGGTCATGATCAAAGAAGAGATAGCATTTTGTTTTGTTTTGTTTTTAGGATTTTTGCAAGGCAAATGGGGTTAAGCGGCTTGCCCAAGGCCACACAGCTGGGTGATTATTAAGTGTCTGAGCCCAGATTTGAACTCAGGTACTGCTGACTCGGGACTGGTGCTCTATCCACTGCATCACCTAGCTGCCCCTAAGAGATAGCATTTTGAAATGTAAAATAGATCAATTTAATTAATCTAATTATTTTAATTAATTAATCTAATTTAATTTATTTGATTAGATTAAATTAAAAGTTTTGTTTGAATTTCAATGATATACCCAAGATTAGAAAAAAAAGCAGAAAGCTGGGAAACATAATCTACATACTCTGATAAAAGTCTCATTTCTCAAATACATAGACAATGGAGTCAAATTTATAAAAATTTGTCATTGCTTCACTGAAAAATGGCCAAAAATTATGAACTGGACATTTTCAGATGAAGAAATCAAAGCTATCTATAGGCATATGAAGAAGTGTTCTAAATCCCTTTTGATTATAGAGATGCAAATTTAAACAACTCTATGATATTATCTCTCACTTATCAGATTGGCTAATATTTCAAAAAAGGAAAATGATAAGAAGGATGTGGAAAAAGGGACACCAATGCATTGTTGATGGAACTGGGAACTAATCCAACCATTCTGGAAAACAATTTGGAACTATTTCCAAAGGACAACCAAACTCTGCATATCTTTGGATACAGACTAAGTCTGTATCCCAGAGAGATCATATAAAAAGAAAAAATGTACAAAATATTTGTAGCAGCCTTTTTGGTGGTGGCAAAATATGGAAATTAAGAGGATACTCATCAGTAGGGGAAAGGTTGAATAAGTTGTGATGTGTGAATGAAATGAACTGCTATTGTGCAACATGAATAAAAGACAGATTTTAGAAAAAAAAATCTAAAAAGACTTGTACAAACTAAGGTAAAGTGAAATGGGCAGAACCAGGAAAATATTGTAGCCAGCACCCAGCAATACTGTGCTGATCCACTATTAAATGACTCATCTCATTTCAGCAACACAATGATCCAAAATAAGTATTAAGGACTTATGAAGGAAAATGCTAACCATATCCAGTTAAAGAAGTGATGTTCTCTTAATGCAGATCAAAGCATACATTTTCCATTTAATTTGTTTTAGAGGTTTTAAAATTTTTCTTCTGTTTCTTCTTTCACAGCTGCAACTAATATCAAAATATGTTTGACATGATAATACATGTATAACATATAAATTGCTTGCCATTTTCAAAAAAGGGAAGGGAGAGAGAGAGGGAGAAAATTTGGATCTCAAAAATCTTGTAAAAATGAATGAAAAAGGGGGCGGCTAGGTGGTGCAGTGGATAGAGTACCTGCCCTGGAGTCAGGAGTACCTGAGTTCAAATCTGACCTCAGACACTTAATAATTACCTAGCTGTGTGGCCTTGGGCAAGCCACTTAACCACATTGCCTTGCAAAAACCTGAAAAAAATTAAAAATAATGAAAAAATTGTCTTGACATTGTTAGGAAAAAATAAAATACTACAAAAAAGAAAATAACTATAATAGAAAAACAGAAATACTTTTCACTATCAATTACTCTCTCTTCCAACTTTTCTGCTTTCTTTCCTTCCATAGCACTGGACTTCATTCATGTTCCTTCTAACTTGCTGACAAGTCTTTTTATTTCATTGCATAGATCTTTTTTCTTTTTTTTTTATGGCCACTTTCCCAGGTCCAATCAGGGCATTCTCAAAGGTTCCATACTCCTTTCTTTTCTCTCTTCATTCTCACATTCACTCCCTTGGTTTCAACTTACCATTTCATTGTTCTCACTGAATCTCTAATAAAAATGATTCATTTTTCTCATATTTTTATAGCTGTAGTATCATAAATTTTAAGACAGAGGAGACCTTCTCTCCCAACTCAGTTCTTTAACATCTGTATTTCTTCTCCATGGCATAATAG
Organism: Macrotis lagotis; assembly: GCF_037893015.1. Classification (NCBI taxonomy): domain Eukaryota; kingdom Metazoa; phylum Chordata; class Mammalia; order Peramelemorphia; family Peramelidae; genus Macrotis; species Macrotis lagotis. The sequence goes on from NC_133658.1 coordinate 890,378,377, forward strand.
CCTTCTTCCTCTGGAAGATTCTTTTGCCCTATGGTATCTTCACTCTGAAAGTTTCTATCATTCCTGGAACTCATTGGTAAGTTCCCCACTAAGTCTTCATTTTGAAGTTGTGACCAAGTCAGCCAAGTTTACTCTTCCACTTCTCTCCCCGCTTCACCATGTCATTGGTCAGATTCTTTGACCCTGCCACCCCCCCAACAACTGCTTGTTTCCTTTTTATATATTGCCATCCCCTATTAGAACATAACCTCTCTGAAGGCAGGGACTGTTTTTGCTTGTACAGTATTTGCATTGCCTAAAGACCCTAATGATGCCAACTGACCAGACTGGTTTCAAGTGCTGCTTCTAATTCGTATCAGCTGTGTGGCCCTGGGCAAATCACTTAAACACACACTATCTCACCTCAGATACAGACATAACTTCATAGACTGGAGTGGAAGGTATCTTCACCACCAGGAATTCCCCATTTGAAAGAAATAATGGAGTGAGAATTTTAGAGATTTAGGACTGAAAAGGACTTGAGCCATCATTTGGTCCAGCTTTTTCATTTTGTAGAGGAGGAAACTAAGATCCAGAAAAAAAACATGGCATTTAGAGTCGCACAACAGAGGCAAAGAAAGATATCGAGAGAGAGAGAGGGAGAGGCAGAGGGAGAGGCAGAGGGAGAGAGGGAGAGAGAGGCAGAGAGAGGCAGAGAGAAAGAGACAGAGAGAAGAAGAGGGAGGAGGAGGACAAGAAAAGAAAAAGAACAAGAAGGAGAAGGAGGAAGAGGAGAAGGAGGAGAAAAAGGAGGAGAAGGAGAAGAAGGAGGAGAAGAAGAAGAAAGAGAAGGAGAAGAGTAAGGAGAAGGAGAAGCAGGAGAAGGAGGAGGAGGAGGAGGAGGAGAAGAAGAAGAAGAAGGAGGAGGAGGAGGAGGAGGAGGAAAAGAAAAGAAGAAAGAAAGAAAGACAGAAAGAAAGAAAAAGAAAAAGAGAAGAAATATAGATAAATAAATGGGTAGATAGGTCAATAGATGAAGGATAGAGATATAAGAAGTTGTAGTGTTGGAGGAAAAGAGGGAGAGACAGACACAAAGACACAGAGATGGAAAAAGAAAGAGAGAAACTAGGTGGTTAGTTGACTTAAGGGATAAGCTGCTGGATCTAGAGTTAGAAATGTTTGACATTAGTGCCATCTGGACAAGTCCTTTAAACTCTCTTTGCATCAGTTTCCTCATTCTTTCCATCTTTCTACTCAAAAAACTTGGAATCCATCATCAGTGATCCTTTGCTCTTCATTATCTCCTATGTTCACTCCATGGCCACCATTTCTTTTAACAGGTTTCTCTAATTCATTTGTTCCTTTGCACTTCATAGATTTGTGTCATGAGGAGACTATTTTAATAGCTCTCTATTTGATCTGCTGGTGTTTATCTTTATTTATTTGTTTGTTTGTTTGTTTATTAGGTTTTTGCAAGGCAATGGGGTTAAGTGGCTTGCCCAAAGTCACACAGCTAGGTAATTATTAATGTCTGAGGCTGGATTTGAACTCAGGTACTCCTAACTCCAGAGCTGGTGATCTATCCACTGTGCCACCTAGCCACGCCCCCGGTGTTTATCTTTAGTTTTTTAATTTTTTGACAATTTATTAAAGATTTTATTTGAGTTTTACAATTTTTCTCCCAATCTTATTTCCCTCCCCCCACCCCCCACAGAAAGCAACACTCTTTATTTTGTTTCCACATTGTACATTGTTCCAAATTGAGTGTGATGAGAGAGAAATCTTTAAATGTGAGTCATATGAGTGTGCTCTCTGATTAATATTACTAAGGAATCCTCTAACTTGTTACTCTCAGGATCAAAAATCTTCAAATTTTCACCATATTCTACAGATCAAAATCTAGCCAGGGAAGTAGTTAGGACTTTCTACAATCCTGTACTATTTAGCCTTATTTTCCCACTTCCCCTATTGATATTCAAACTATTATAGGTCTAACTAGTCTAAGACTTTTCATTATTTACTAATTAAACATTGCATTTTCCTCCCTCCAAATCTTTGCTCATATTTTTTCCTCTGATTTGACCTAAACTTTGGAGTCTCCATATGTATCTATCAATTTGGTGCCTATCCTTTAAGATTCAACTAAATTTCTATCAAAATAACAACAAACAACGAATCCATGCCAAACAAAAGCCTCCCAAAGTTAATATATTAATATCTTTCCCAAGCATCTCAGATTGAACTGATCTTTTTTTTTTCTTGGTAGAGGTAGCTGAAGACAAGTGTGGAACATTATATAGGCTATCAGAATTAGTTAATTAATGTGTTGTTTAATGATTAATTCTGCTGAACTAGGTCTCTGTGTGGCTCATCTCTCTGTATCTTTCTGTCTCTCTTGTTCACTCTGTCTCTCTTTTTCTCTCTCTCTGTCTGTCTATCTGTCTCTCTGTCTCTGTGTCTCTCACTCTTTGTCAGGAAATGATTTTCTAGAAATGGAAAAAAAGGATCGAACATATTTGGAAAAGGAGGCAATTCAAGAACAAAGCCCAATAGTAAGCAACAAAAATATTACTTAACCCAGCCCTTACTTGGAAACCTCTAATGAGGGGAAACCCAGCACTTCTGAAGACTTTTGGACATATGTAATTATTATCAAGTCTCTTTTTCACTCCATCTTTTGAATTAACTCTGCCTTCTGTGTAGCTTTTACCATTTTCTAAGAGAAATTCTTCTTTTGCATGATAATTCCTCAAGTACTCCTAGGCAGTTTTCATTCTTCCCCTAAGTTTTTGGTTCTTCGACTTAAACACCCCAAGATCTCACTGTATCATCTTCTTCCTCCTTTGTAATTCCTATAGTGCCTCTCCCAGGGTCTTGCACCTAATAGGTCTTTCTCTGCTTTTCTTAGAACTTCTCCTAAGGTCTTGCACATAATTGGTCCTTCAATGCTTCTAGAAGAGTCTCACTCAAAGACCCTGGTATATGGATATCCAATAAGTATTTGATGAATGAAGAAGGGGGTGATTGAATGAACCTCTGGGACATGCAGGTGGTTTAGACAAGTATCCATTCACTGCAATTAACCCAGGGGTCACATGAGAGAAAAAAAAATAGTTAGCATCTGTCACTTTAATATTCACTCCAAGCAGGTACCATCTATCATCTAGGTATATCAAGGCATTATATCCTTCCTGATTAAGAGAGTCCTAAATGAATGTTTAATGACAGAACTCCAGTCCCTGTAGATTTCAAAACTGCAAATTAGCCCGGCCATCTCAGAAACATCTGTCTGCGTCCATATGTCTCTCAGAGCTGAGAGAGGTGATCCTTCTCAGGGCTTCTGCAGATGTGCTGGGGGGTGGCAGAGGTACGTGGATTACTGCTCTGTCTTTGTGAATGGGGACAGCTTGTGCTCCTTCTGGCTCAAGAAAAATGTGCCAATGATTTGACATCCTTGTCATGAGAAACAAAGGATAGAAATGACGAAAGGAAGAAGATATTTGGGGTCCAAATTATGAACCGAATTATGTGATCCTGGGTAAACAACTGATGCCCTCTGAGACTCAGCTTCCTGGACTCTAAAAGGTTCAACACAATGTCTGTGCCATCTTACTAGAATTGTATCAAATCAATTTATGTGTAGAAATGACATTGCAAACTTTAAAATCACTATCTAACAATATCTACTCTTACTGCATCATAATAATAAAATAAATATTTTTTCTATTAGCAATGTATATAAAAAATAGAAAGCTGGCCTTAGTGCTAGGAAAATTGGAATTCAAGTCCAAACTTTGATACATACTGACTGTCAGGCTGTGGAATAAGTCTCTGACTTTCAGCTGAGGCAGTTTAGGCAGATCTCTAAGCTACACATTTCAAAGAAGGTACTGAATTGCTTTGGTTAAGGGCATTTCCTCATTTAGCAGCTATGTATTTATTAAACCTTAGCTCAAGTCCCTCTTGTGATCTGTGTAGGGTGTTTTAAGATTTGTCAAAATATTTTGCATATTTTATTACATTTGATCCTCTTATAATAATTTTGTCAGCTGGATGTTTTTATAATCCCCACTTTACAGATGAGAAAACTGAGGCTTAGTGACTTGCTCAGGATCACACAGCCAATAGGTGTGAGAGGATAAGGATGAGAACCCAGTTCCATTGTCTCTTCCATTATAACCTCTAGTAGATTCATGCAGGGTCAAAGGAGTATAGAATCTGGAATCAAAGAGGCTGAATTTCAATCCTGCTTATCATGCTTACTCCCAGTATGATGCTAAGCAAATCAATTAATTGCCTTGAGTCTGAGATTTCTTCCTTATCTATAAAATAAGGAGATTGGTTTAGAGTTAGATTTTGAGGTTCTTTCTATGTTTAGAGGTATTATCTTGGGATTATGTATACCAGGAAGTGTCATCTCCTTAGCATGCAAGCCAGTGAAGGATAGGGTAGGAGCCCAGCATAATGTGTTTTGCATGTAAGTCCAGATCTGAGATTTTAACATGAGGGACCTTCCAGGGTAGAATATCCTTCCACTGCTCAGTAATTTGTAATTTCAGGAGTTCTCTAGGACAGGTTGAAGACCTTACTCAAGATCACAGATCTTGTACATTCTGGTGCTAAAATTTGAACCCAGACTTTTCCACCTCTCGTCCAACATGAAATCTGTTCAACAAACCTGCCAGTCAACAGACTACAGAGATTATTAAATTCATCTGGAGAAGCGTAAGGTTTTCTAGTGAAAAGAAGAAAGAGTATGGGAGTCTATGTAGGACAGGTCCTTCTGAAAATCTTTTGGTCTTTGTAACACTGTGCAGTTTTTGTTTCCCTAGGAGAAAAGGAAAAGAAACCACAGGGGAAGGAAGAAAGAGAAGCTTCAAGGAGGGAGAGTACCACATGAGCAATCAAATCAAATCTGGATTCCTTTTAAAATGAACATTTATGTTTAAATGTACTTCCTATTTGGCAAATCACTTCTGGTCCATTCACATGGTGCACAATATAATACAAAACACATCTATTTGATATGACAATGCTGGTGATGTACTGTCTTCAGTCATGAATAAACAGTAGCTTGCAGCCAAGATAAGGGGCTGCTTATACATTGCTAATAGGGATTGGAATTACAGTGAAATTCTAAATGGACAGTACTTATGGTAATTAGTTAAAAACCACTGACTGAAACAAAATCCTTGAGTTAAAGACACATCACTCAGGCTTTCCAGACTTCATTAAAATGAGAACTTCTGATACTCCAGGAAAACTGTCTTACTTTAGTTGTCATTTTTGTGCTTATCTGCAGAACCACCCAAGGGCTTGCAGCTGGTTGCAGTACCTGAAGATTCCATATCTATTCTTTGCTTTTTCATTCAGTGAAGGTGGAGAAATCTGATCAAAGGCATTGTTATTGGCCTGGAATGAAAATTGACTTTCTGAAAACATGGAAATCCTCTAGGCCTGGAGAAGAGATCTGATTCAGCAAAATTCAATGCAAGATACCATGATAAAGAGGAATCATAATAAAATATCAACAATTATAATAGCTGATGTTTACATAGTATTTTTAGGTTTGCAAGGCACTTGATCTAGGTTATCTCCTCTAAACTTCATAATAATTGAGGTTCTCTTATTATTCTCATTTGAAAGAAGAAGCTATAAGTGAAAGAGGTTAAATGACTTGTCCAGGGTCACACAGCCAAGAGCTTGAGGTAGGACTTTAATTTAGAACTCCAAGTTCACCACTCTAGTTACTTCACCATCTATCTGACAAAGAAGTTAGATGATCTGAATTTCTAACTTTTCTCATAGACCTACCACTTGTGTGACCTTGCACAATTCACTAAATTGCTGTTTCCTCCTCTCTAAATTGAAGGGATTGGACCAGAAGCAATCTAAGTTTCTTTCAGTTCCAAGTCTATAGTTTAATAATACTAATTTGAACAAAATCAATCCAAGAAGCATTTTTTATTTGCTATATGCAAACCAGTTTAATAGACACTGAGTCCCAAACAATAGAAATTAGGAGTCCCTGACCTCAAGAAGGTGTCATTCTCTATGATTAGAGTACAACAGGGCTGACATTTATGTCTATGTACACATATACAAGCATGCATATATGTATAGCTGTCAGCCCTGCTTCTATCTTCTTATCTTTATATATTATATATGTCATATGTTGTTTATACTTTGACATATATACTTTATATTCTATATGTTTCTACTATTTTAATATATACATATTTTCTGTATCTAGAATGTCAGCCTTGTTTCTCATTTATTATTCTCTCTCTATGAATATAGATATATATCTATGAACTCATGTATCTTGCTACTTCCTCCTCCAATGGAAGTTACAACATATTCATGCTTTCATGTTCTTTTAGATTGTTGAAGATGCTTTCCTGTAAATCCTTCATAAAGGATCATCTAAATCTGTTTACCTCTTTGAAGTGGAGAAATCGGAAAATGTAGGGAGAAAATAAAGAATAGCAATGATTTAAGATTCAATAAACATACATGCACACACACTATATATATATATATATATATATATATATATATATATATATATATATATTGCCATATTGCCTGATATTCTAAACTCCTGGGATGGTTCTAGATAATTTATTTGGAAGGAACCATTCTCTCTAGATTTTCAATGGAGGCAGTACTGCATAATGGAAATAGCTCTAGATTTAAAGTCAGGGGATGGGGATTTAATTCTGAATTAGGAATATTAGTTAACATCAATTGCCTTAGTTTCCTGACCTGACAGATAAGAGTGGTGTATTAGATAACCTTATAGATCTCACTTCTAACTCCAAATTTTGATAGATAAGAAGCAGAATTATGGGAAATTCATGAATTTAGAAGAACTAATTTGAAAAAATTCATTTAACAAAGAGGAGAGAGTCATAGTAATGATAATACTGGGGAAACAAAGCAAAATATGGCCTCACTGACTGACATTCTAGTGAGGGTACCAACATATAAGGAACCGTATTTTAACAAGACATCCAGAGTGGATAGAAATTGATGGAAGGTAATATAGGAGGGAGAAACTGAGGGACAGGGAGGACACAAAGAAAGTGTTCCTATAGAAGGGTACCAGGGAATGCAAAAGGTTGAAGTGAGGAGGGAGGACATTCTGCTCATGGGGAATTATCCAATAAAAAGAAATGGAATTAGAGACTAAAGTATATAAGGAAAAACAAAAATGGTAGAGCTGTTGGGTTGCAAAATATGTAGAGGATAGTAATGTTAGAAGACTGGAAACATAGGAAGGGAACATTTTGTGAAGGGCTTAGAAAACCCTAGAAATAATAGGGAATCACTTGAGTTTGTTGTGGAAGATAAAGATATAGTCAGATATGAACTTAAAGAGTTTCATACTGACAGCTGAATGAAGAATTATTGAGGAGGAGAGAGTCTTGAGGCAAGGAAGCTATCTTGACCCTCTAAAAGGATATTGGCTCAAAAAGGTTAGAGATGGGAGGATTTTCAAGAAGAAAATTCTACCTAGTGAGGCTACTCTTCTCCACCTAACTAGAAGAAAATTGGGGGCTTTTTTCTTTAAAGTATATTTAATTTGCTCTTCTACTAAAAGAGTCCTTTTGTCAACTCACTGTAGCGTGCAGGAAACCCTCACAGGTTATCCCAGAGAAATATGGGTTCTGTCAGAGACTGCCAAGTTTGGAAGCCTTTGAATCTGAGCCCAGTGACATTCTGGATCTATTGTCAGAGGAGAAGTCTATCTAAATGAAGTCAATTCTTGCCAAAACTGGTCATTTTAAAGTGCATTCTGTGACCCTGGTAATCCATAAAAAATGGTGGCTAACAATTTGAAAATATGAGGTTTCAGAGGACACACATTATTCTGTATATTTTTTAATATTCTTCTGTTTGTATATAATGTATCTCCCATTAGAAGGTAAACTCCCTGAGGGCAGGGATGGTTTCATTTTTCAGTCCTAGACACATGAAAGGTACTTAACAAATAATTGTTAATTGCTTAAATCAATACTAGAAAAAAAATCTCAGCAATAAAACACAAAAGTGATCATCTTGGTTTTATCTGAAAACATCCAGTGAAGAAGGATTGATTCCCTCCCAAAGCATCATGGTCTAATTTGGGGTAGCTCCCACGGTTATGAAAGTTTTCCTGATATTAAGCCTGAATTTTCCCTTTATATCTTTCCAACTTCTATCCCCTTGCTCCCAGTTCTATTTCCTGGAGAAGAATTCTGTACATGTTTATTGAACTGGATTGGACTGGGACAATTTTAGAGTCAACTCAGCAAATGCATTCCAAGATCCATTGACCAATAATGCTAAATTCTGCTCAATAAATGTTTGTTAAACCATACTGTGCACCAAGTATGGTACTTGCTAGAGACAGAACTACAGAAATAGAACAGTTAAAAAGAAGCTGCAATCAAAAAATATATAAAAACTTACTTTTCAAAATGTTTATTTCAATAACCAGCTTTCTCTGTGATCCTGTGTATTTTATTTTATGAATTGAAAAAACACAATTCTAAGAAGTAATTACAGGCATCCCCAGACTGCCCAAGGAGTATATGTCACAAAAAAAGTCAAGAATCCTGACTTCAGATGTAATCTTTCCTCAAATAGCAAGGGAGAAGAAAGCCAGATGAACTCTACCCTCCTTTTTTTGTAGAAGTATTATAGAAATAGTATTAAATTATTTGCACATTTCACTAGAACGTAAGCTTTCTGAGGCCAGGGGCTGCATTATTTTTGTCTTAGTTAACAAAAAACCTGTGGTATAATAGACATAATGCTTTTTGGACCGAATTGAATGGAATTCATGCAAATTTCTCAAAAGTCTGCCTCCTTGGGAACCAGTCAATAAGGTATTTATCAACAGTTATGCTTCAAATGAGTGAATGGAAAGGCATCTGTCAAGCAACAGCATGGTATTTGTTGTCTTTAAATAGTCATGAGAGAAAGCTTTTCATACAGAGGAATTTGTTTTCCCCATCAGAACATTAAGAAGAGCTGCAAGAATCAATTAATTTCATCAGAATTCTTGAGACAGGAGAAAAATAGTCTCTTGGTGAACATCTGACCAGGACTGGGACCCAGGTCAAGGCATCTTGGATTGAGGGGCAAGGGGGGGGGTCTCTTCTGTCATTGTTAAAATGCATTTATTAGCCAATCCAGAGGACTTATTTTCCATCCTTCCATGCTTTATTATTACCCTGGAGGGAGTCAGGACCTTGACTGAGTCAGTGCTGGCTTTTCTCAGAGAAAGCTATTGATTTTTTATTTTCCCTCAGTGGAGAGTAGGAGATGACTGGATAGGAGAAGAAACGCAAGGAAGGGAGATGTTAAGAGAGGTTTGTTCACTTCAAGATTTCTTGTCAATATGTCCTTCTAATATATTTTCTATACCCTCAGGTCTTGCCATCTATCCTTTTCTAGAATCCTAAAGATCATTGGGACTTTCCATTCAGTTATGTGTTCATACTGACATACCCATGTAACATACCTTTCAATATGTATTCAAATCTCACCTCAAAAGTTTAATAGCTGTAGGATCCTGGCAAATCACTCAACCACTCTCAGTCTAAATTGCTTTATCTATTCTTGTGGTTCTAATGAGCATAAAATAAGATAGAATATGTGAAGTGCTTTGCAAAGTGTAAATGCTATTATAAAATGAGTTTTGATAACAGTAAATATTTTACTTTTCTATTTTTGTCCATTTTTTAGTGGTATACTTGGTATATGTTTTTCTTTTCATTCTTTCATTTGTTTATTCATTCATTCAAAATGTTGTTTAGATTTAGTCAAGGATAGGGAGAGATACCTTGTCCCATTTCTTCATTTTTAGTTAGGTAGTTCAGTGGATGGGACACTGGGTCTACAGTCAGAGGGATCCAAATTCAAATCTAGCCTCAGGCACCCAGACAATTACAAGTTGTGTGACCTTGGGCAAGTCACAAAACTCTGATCACCTCATAACAAGGACCATTTTCAGAATCTGGATCCACAACTGTCCACTGGATCCAGTTGGCTCCAGAGGAAAAGTGAGGTTGGTGACTTAGCACAGGCTCCCTCATTCCAATCCAATTTGTGTATTTGTTATGTTATCACCTCCCTGATATCATAGTCTTCTTCAAGAAGAAGCTCTCTGAGGACAGGGATGGTTTCATTTTTATTTTTACATACTCAGTCCTAGACACATGAAAGCTACTTAACAAATAATTGTTGATTTCTTGAATCAATACTAGAAAAAAGCAATCAGCAATAAAACAAATTATCATCATCATCATCATCACCATCATCACCATCTTCATTTTACAGATGACTAACCTGTTGGCTAGATAATTTAAAGAATTCCCCCAAGGTCAAAAAGTAAGAAGCAGATTCATGATTGAAATCCAAGTCTTCTCCAAATTCAAGGTTCATGCCATTACATCATTGGGGATGGGTTGATGATAATCATTTATATAGAGGCTACTTTGCTAAATATTTTTTGTAAATATTATCTCACTTGATTCTCACAGGAATCCTGTGAGAGATGTATTATTGTTATTATTATTATCATCATCATCATCATCATCATCATCATTATTCCCATTTTATAATTGAGGGAATTGAGACAATGAGACAAATGACTTGCCCAGGATCACACAGCTAGCAAATGTTTGATGTCATTTCAACTCAGGTCTCCCTGATTCCAGACCCAGCACTCTGCCCAGTGAACTACCAGCTGCCTGTTATATCTGGAAAAGAGAAAAGACATCAAGGAATTTCTCTGCTTTCAAAGCCCTCTGGCTTCCCCAAATGTACACTGGTGCTATCATTGAAGTTAGAATATTTGTACATCTCAGCTTTTTTAAGGTGATGAAATTTTGAAAACTCTTTAACTGTATCCATAAAATTTGTTCACTTTATCTGAGGTTTGCTCTGAAAAAGACTTTCAAACCAAGGGTGACCAGGCAGATGGATGTTCTGTTTCCAAATATAGAGTAGCTAAGAATATAACAGTTACCCACAAAGGGTCATGGTCCCTCAGAATGAATACTTGATCTGATGCTTTGAATGACCTTGGAGATTTGTCTAATTGTTTGAACTTGGACAAGTCTCTCCTTTCTGTGAGCAACTGTTCCCTCACCTGCAAAGAGAGGCTATGGACCAAACGGAATAGAGATTTTCTTCTAGTTTGACATTTGATGTTCTAAACTCCCTTTTAGCTCTGACATTTCTTAATTAAAGCTCCTTTTCCAGTTCTGATATTTTCTGTTCTTAGGTCTTTTCTAGTATTCTAAGGTCTATTCTGTATTCTGAGATTCCTTCCAGCTTTGACATTCCCTGTTCTAAGGCCCTTCCCAATTGTGACATTTTCTGTTCTAAGGTTCCTCTGAGATCTGACATTCTCTGTTCTGTGATTCTTTTTAGTGCTGATATTTTATGTTCCAAGGTCTCATCCAGCCTTCAATTCTTTATTCTCAGCCAGCTATGGTTTATTCTGTTCTAAGGTTCCTTCCAACTCTGATGTTCTATATACTAAGGGTAATTTCAAGTTGACATGCTGTTTTCTAAGGCAGTTTCTAGTACTGATATTCCATGTACCATGGGCCCTCTCAGTTCTCTTGTGTTAAGGTTTTATAAACAGCAATCTCTTGAGATTTAAGTTGCTTAAGTAGCTTAAGGTGCCCCTCCTCCTAGATGGAAAAAGCCAATACCATCACTTTAGGGGAGCAGAAGGAACAATGAAGCAAAGTACCAATCACTCTGAAAGGAAATGGTGATAAAACGCCTTGTCACTGGCAGAGAAATGAGCCACCAGATCCAATGATGGAAAATAGTGACTTTGGCTATGAGATTTCACTTGCAGGACTCCAGTTTGTCATTTATTAGCCTGGCTGTGTTATATTGCTTCCTATTACGATAAGTCTAAATGAATCTTTAATGACAGAGCACTGTATCCCTAAAGACTTGGAAGTGGCAAATTAAAATGGCCATCTCCATCTGGAACATCTGTTTGTTTCCAGAGCTGCCTGTTGCAGACCAAGTGGGTGATCCTTTAAAGGGCTCGTGCACATATGATACATCAGATGGGAGGAGAGGAGGTCCAACAAGAATGCTGGTGGAACCAGTGCCCTGGCATGTGTTCATGGAAGGGTACATGGTGGAGGAAAATAAGGAAACCTGGTGTGACCGCTGAGAAGTTATTTTTCCTATCTAGATCTCAGCTTTTTTTAATCTATAAACTAGGGGACCTTGAGCTTCAGAAATGCAAAAGAACTAAGTGGTTAAATAATTTGACTTGGAATCTAAGTCAAGAAAGATCTAGATTCAGTTCTTGCCTCAGATTTAGTATGGCGCTTCAACACTTAGAAAGTCATATAATCTTTTCCCATATCAGTTTCTTCATCTTTAAAATAAGCATAATAGCACATAAGTACATGCTGAAATGATTAAATAAAATAATGAATGAAAAGCACGTTGTAAAACCAAAGTCTTATTTAAAACCAATTATCATTGAATTATAAGCAGGATTGTCTGGATCGATGATGTTTATCCTCATTTCTTGAAGAAGGCTTTGATATCATAGAGGTGATGCCATGAAAAGGAAGTGAATTGGATTTGAGTGAGGGGATGCTGTGATAGGTCACCAGCCTCACTTTCTCCTCCAGAATCATTTGGGTCTGATTATTCGATATAAATCAGGATGATTGGAGATGGCCCTGGATACAAGACAGTCAGGTTAAGTGATTTATCCAAAGTCACATAGATAGCCAGTTTCAAGTATCTGAGGCTAGATTTGAACTCAGGTCCTCCTGACTCCAGAGTTGGTGCTCTATCCACCGCACACCTATCTGACTGGTTTCAAATCTAGCCTTGGTATAATATGGATATTATATATATATATATATATATATATATATATATATATATATAGAGAGAGAGAGAGAGAGAGAGAGAGAGAGAGAGAGAGAGAGAGAGAGATAATATGGATACATATATAACGTATTTTCTGTAAACTTAGGTTTGGAACAAAGTTAAAGAAGTGGATTGCTATTGATAAAAAGAAATAGGCTCCCAGTTCTGGAGCAAGATGGACCTGAGCTGAAATCTGATCTCAGACATTTAGCACTAGCTGTGTGACGTTGACAAATCACTTAACTCTAATTGCCTCATCAAAGAAAATGAAGAAATAGGACACAATAGCCTCAAGTTTATAATATATGACAATAAGTCGAAGCAACCATGGTTGTTTCTTCTAAAAAGAAAAGATATTAGGGAAAGATCATGTTAACAATCTGTCAATATTTGAAGGGTTATCACCTTGAGGAGGAAACAGACCTGTTCCACCTGGCTCCATAAAACAGTTTAAGTTTCAAATAGAGAAAAAATAGATTTAAACAAGACAACTAGGTGGCATAGTGGATAGAGTGCTAAGTTTGGAGTCAGAAAGACTTGTCTTGTTGAGTTAACATTTCACTTCATGTGCTTACTAGCTATGACCCTGGTAAAGTCACTCAACCCTGTTTATCTTAGTTTTTTCATCTGTAAAATGAGCAGGAGAAAGAAATGGTAAACCACTATAATACCTTTGCAAAGAGCACCCCAATGAGGTGGACATGACTGGAATGAGTAAACAACATCAGGACTAGCAGCAACACCAACAATGACAAATTTGGTAACCATAAACATTATCCCAAATTAGAATTATCTTCCTTGGGACATAATATTTTTCTCCTCATCAGAGTTTCTAAGTAAATAAATAGGGAATACTTTTCAGATACCAGTGAGACTATGTGGTCACTGAAGCATCTTTCAACACTGAAATTCTCTGACCATAATACAAGATTTGCTTTAGCTCTTAAATAGTGAGAGGAATGGCTATTCTAGTCATTGTCAGGAATGTGAAATTTTTATTTTGTTTTGTTTTCGCAAGGCAATGGGGTTAAGTGGCTTGCCCGAGGCCACACAGCCAGGTAATTATTAAGTGTCTGAGACTGGATTTGAACTCAGGTACTCTGTCTCCAAGGCTGCTCTATCCACTGTACCACCTAGAGGCCCCCATGAATGTGAAATTTTGAAAAAAACAGTGACTGTTTTCTATAATTTCTCCTTATGCCTGAGAATATCAATGGAGTCTTGTTAAGCCTCTAGGGCTTATATGAATAATTCAATTCAAGAAGTATTGCTTGACTATCTACTATGGGCCAAGTCCTGTATTACCCAATAAAGACATTACTAAGCTGGCAATTTCCTTGAGGTCAAGGTTAATTTCATTCAATGTTTTGTATTCAAGGGTTTGGCACAGGGCTTGTCACAGAATAAGCACTTAATAAATAAATAAATGCTTTTCCATTTATTCATTCAGAGTCTTTCGTTTTTTAGCCAAAGTCAGGTATACAAATAAATGTCTTTTTGAATTTGTTGTTGTTCAGTTGTTTTCTGTTTCTGTTCTACCCTTTATGATCCCATTTGTAGTTTTCCTGGCAAAGATACTTGAGTGGTTTGATATTTCTTTCTCCAGTTTTGTTTTACTGCAACAAACAGGGTGAAGTGACTTTCTCAGGGTCACACAGTAAGGATTTGGGGCCAGGTTTGAACACAGGAAGATGTGTCTTCTTGACTGCCAGCTGAGTTCTACCCACTACTTTGTTTGAACGGTGATTTGAAAGTATATAAGAGAGGAACAAATGAGAGGCTGTGGGCAGAAGATAGAAAGACACAGAACTGTAGCATCCATAAAGGATCTGAGTTATCAACTAACCCATGTTGATCCTAAACAAGAATCCTCTTTATAAAATTCCAAATAGGGAAATCCTGCTCCTGTTTGAAGACCTCGCATAAGAAGAAAAAACTATATTATTTCACCTTTTTTTCCATATGCACATGTATATTTTTGTCACAAAATTTTCTCCCACCCTCCCTCCCCTCAATGGGAACAGGCAGATTAGCATTGTACATACATAGTTTTGATAAACATGCTTACATATTAGTCGATTTTGGTATGAGGAATTAGGATTAAGGGAAAGAGATACATAAAAGATAATTTTTATAAAGTATTCATCAGATTTGGAAGGGTTGTTTTTTATTTTGTTTTGTTTTGTTTTGTTTTTCTTCCTCTGGATGGAGATAACATTGTTGTTAACACATACATTGTTCTCTTGGTTCTGCTTCCTTCACTCAGCATCAGATCCTGTAAGTCATTCCATACTTCTCTTGAATCTGATCATTTATGACTTCTTATAGAACAATTGTATTCCATAGTAGTATTCATGTACCATAAATTGCTCAGTCATTCCCCAATTGGTGGGCATCCCCTCAATTTCCAATTCTTTGCCACTACAAAAAGGGTTGCTATGAATATTTTGTAACATGTAATACTTTCCCCATTTCTTCTATAGACCTAGAATTGGAATTTCTGGGTCAAAGGGTATAAACAGTTTTATTGCTCTTTGGGCATAGTTCCATATTACTCTCCAGAATGGTTGGATGCATTCACAATTCTACGAGCAATGTATCCCAATCCTCCCACAACCTCTCCAACATTGATTATTTTTCTCTTTTCTCATATTGGCCAATCTGATAGGTGTGAAGTGATACCTTATTGTTGTTTTAATTTACATTTCTCTAATCAACAATGATTTGAAGCATTTTTTCATATGGTTATATATGGAATATATACTATATATAATCCATATATTCATATTCTTTGACCATTTATCAGGTGGGGAAGAAAAATAATATTTACCAAGAAAGATTATCATACATTTGTATAGCTAAAATTATTGGGAAACTCTTTTTGACATCAAGCCAAGACTGATCTCTTTGCAACTTTCTCACATTGATCCTAATTGTCTTCTCTGTGGCCAAGGGAAACAAAGCTAATCCCACTTCAGTGAAGAATGCTAAAGCCAGCTAGACTATCTTCGATTTAAATCTCTAAACTAACTCCCCAGATTCTTAAACCCATCTTTACATGATATATTTTGGGGACCTTTCACCTTCCTAGTTCATCATCTCTTCACATTCTTCATTTTATTACTAATGCTAATCCTAAAATGTGCCTATATAGATAAAGAAAACTTTATAGGAATCCAAGCAGAATAATAAACTGGATTTTGAAAGATGGATAGTATCTCTGGATGTCCCATGAGTGCCTGAAGTTGTGAAGAGAGGCTATATTTCAACTACAAACTATATCTCCTTTAGTCATATAGTTTTTCATTGCTGAAATATGTATGTGATGTATCTGTGGGAGGTGAGATAAATTATTATTAATAATCAATCATTTGGGGAGATCCAGAATTCTCCCCTCTTTTTTTTTTCTAAAATCCTACTTTTAAAAGTCAGTCTCTTGAAAGATACTATTGATAGTGAGATTGGATTCAGATTCCAGGTGAGCAAGCCAGTTTTCTCTACTCAGGTTTGGGTGTGTATAAATTATTTAAATAGATTGCCCCAGGGTGAGAGTAAGTAAGAAGCTAATGATATAATCAAAGTTCTTAGGTTCAGCCTCTCATTGCAATATTCGTTTTCATTAATTGTTAATCAATTCAAGTTGATTGCCACCCTCAGGGAACACCCCTCTTCCAATGGGCATGTAAGCTATGATCCTTACTGCCATGACCATCAGCCAAAATTTTATTAATAAACATACTGGCATTATTAATAAAATAATTAAATTACCCACACATTATGCCTCTTTTTAAAAGTCATAGATGAGAACACAATCTTATTTTTCTGGACATGAAGGAACATGGAGATATGAAATCCTAGATTCAGAGCTCAAAGAGACCTTAGTGCACCTAGACCAACCCCTTTATTTTACAGATGACAAAAATGAACCCCATTGAGGTTAAAAGTAACTTTCCCAAGATCACGAAAGTTGTTAAGAGTGGCTGGGGGGCAGCTAGGTGTTGCAGTGGCTAGAGCACTAATCCTGGAGTCAGGAGGACCTGAGTTCAGATTTGACCTCAGATACTTAATAATTACTTAGCTGTGTGATCTTGGGCAAACCACTGAACCCTTTTGCCCTGCAAAAACCAAAGGAAAAAATGAAAAAGTGCACCTGGATTAGAACACATCTTCTGATTCCCAATCTAGTCTACATAAGACAATGTGAGAATGACAAGTTTGAGTCATATTATTGAAAGACTTGGATGATAAAACTGAATTTGGTTTAGCAAGTGATGGTAGCCTCTGACAATTCTAGAGGACAGGAATGACAATTGTAGTTGAACAGCATCTGTGCCAACCCAAAGTATAATTATAGAATCTCAAAGACCCAGCTTCTTTTTATTCATTTTTCTCTTTCTTAATCCTACTTTCGCTTGTTAAGCATTCTTTCCAGCCCTAGTCTCATTAACACGTACAAAAGAATCTTGGTTTATAAGTAACCTGGTTTACATCTGTTTCATGGATGAGGAAAAATGTTTTTGTAAAATTTATATTACAGGATGAGCAAAAATTCACAGTATGAGCATCATGTTTGCACTTGAACAACTCACAAAGGGATGATGCTTAACTAGGGCAATGGTTTTTTTTGCCTTTTGGGGGGATTTTTGCTTCATACGTCAAACAGAGGCACTTTTGGCATATTGATGACATTGTCCATTTCTACTTCAGTACTATCTCCCTGGATATCCTTTCTCACTATTCACACTCATCTCCTTTGCTCATGCCCTCATTACCTCCTACCTTGACTGTTGCATAGCCTCCCGATTGGTTTACTTTTTTCAATTACTTCCCTTATTCAATTCTCTCAGAAGAGAATGTAAAGGAAAAAAATCAGGAAGTCAAAACATAAAAGTGATTCTTAAAAAATGAAAAATAAGTGAAGACAATAGTTTTAGTCTTAGTCTTAATGAGAGTAGCATAAGAGAGAACATTCCAGACACTGAAATCCCTAATGTGCTCATGGAGATTCTCCTTTAAAGGAGCAACCCTTCCTCTCCTCCCTCTCCTCTCCCTCATGTCAAACACAAATCTTCTCAATGGTAAAGTATAGCTTATTTTATTTTCAGTTTATGTTATTATCTAATCTTTGCTTTTGCATTTCAGGCATATTAGGGACAAAAATCTTGCTTGAAATGATATTTTATATGAATATTTTTGGGGATGTGATATTGATCATCTAACTTAATATTATTTCCTATGGGAAAATTTGCTTTGCAACTCAAACAAATTGTATGAGTAACAGAATGAATTAAATTCACAGAACAAGGTTCTTCTGTACTAGTAGGGAAGGAAGCAGGGGCAGTAGAAATAGCACTAATCCTAGTTTTAGGAGACACCTGGGTTTGAAAGAAGATTGACATAAAATACCTGTGTTACTTTTGAGAAATCACCTAATTTTTCTTTACCTCCATACCATCATCTGTAAAATGGGTGCAAGAATATGATGACAACCTCTTAAAGTTATGTGTTTTTTAAATCATACATACATTATGATTTATTGATAAGGAAAGGATCATGTAGAGCAGAGTATGAATGTGTCATTTTTTTCATTACCTCTTCCAGGGACAATAGCATCTCAAATGCAACAGAGACAGTCTGGGATAATGAAAAGTATGGTAGATACAAAATTGGTAAGACAGGGGTCCCCTCTTGCCTCTGACACTACTATTATAATTCTGGATAATTAACATTATCTCTCTGATTCTCATTCTCTGATCTATAAAATGAAAGAATTAGACTAGGTGAACTTTAAGGTACCTTCCAGCTGTAAATTTGTGATCTTATATCTGATTTTTCATTGCAGAATGCAAAATTCCCTCTTTCCATTTCTTAAAAAATATAATCAAACATCTCAAGGTAGGTGGGAAGAATGTGGGTTGGGGCTCTGAAATTTCATCCCTTACTTTCCTGTCCTCTGCCTACATTTAAGACTGTCTCTGTATTTTACTACATTTATTAAATAAGAAAAAAATGATCTGTTCATGTCCCTGAATTCTTTGCTATGAACACAATGTTCAGATCTTTGCCCTTATTAAATCATCACTAGAGTACAGTACCAGGAAAACAGCCCTTTATCTATCTTTTAAAGTTGGGGCTGAAATTGAAAGATGATATGCTGGACAAATTCTTCTTATGCCATTTCTTAGTAGAACCGATTTTACATTATTCCCCATCAAGTGTGAAAGGTAGGGAAGAGAAAATGATCAGCTCTTCCAATAATCTTTAGGTGAGGTAAAGAAATGATTTGACTCTTAGTAAATCTGTTTGACATAAAATGATATTTCAGGGATGAACAGAACAAGTAACTTATCAAAGCTTAGCTTACTGCCAGAGCAGCTGGGGTAGAGACATCTGTGTTTGGTTTGGGGTGATGAAATCACCAAAATGATTCAGGAAGGTAAGAAAAAGCATAGACTTTAATTCACAAGTTGCTGCAAAAGTTCGCAAATTACTACAAAAAGTTCACAGGTGAGGTTCTTTAACAAGGGAAGAAAGTGACTTTTTTAAGAAGATAGTAAATTTAAGCAGAGACCGCTACAAGTTGGAGAGAATAGCAAAGACAGTTAACATTATCTCATTTGATCATAACAACAATCCTGAGAGATTGGGCTATTAGGATCTCCATATTATACTTGAGGAAACTGAGGCAAACAAAAAGTTAAGTGATTTGGCCAGTTAGTAAAAAGTCTGAGACAGGATTTGAACATATTTTTCCTGACTCTAAATCCACTGTTCTATCCACTGAGCTTCCTTTACATTATACTTTTCATATCATTAATATTTTCTCCCTTTTCCCATTTGCCTTATAGCTTGATTACTGACATCAAGGAATAGTAGAAACTCTGGGACTTGGAGCCTGGAGGGACTAGTTCATACTTCCACCTCAAGTACTCACCAACTATATGACCAGGGTAAATAACTTCTCAAAATCTCAGTTTCCTCATTTGTAAAACAAAGGAAATAATGCTAAAAACTGTATTATTATTATTCTGTAGCATTTTTAGGGAGCAAGATGATACAATAAATAGAAATCTCAAACTGGAGTCAGAAACACCTGAGTTCAAATCCTGTCTCTTTGCTCTGTGATTTCCAGCATGTCATTTAACCTTTCTCTGCCTTACTTTCCTCATCTCATCTCTTCCTTCCTTCCTTCCTTCCTTCCTTCCTTCCTTCCTTCCTTCCTTCCTTCCTTCCTTCCTTCCTTCCTTCCTTCCTTCCTTCCTTTCTTTGCAAGGTAATGGGATTAAGTGATGTGCCCAAAGTTACACAGTTAAGCAAGTATTAAGTGTCTTAGGTAGGTTTGGAACTCAGGTCCTCCTGACTCTAGGGTCAGTAATCTATCCATTGTGCTACCTAGCTGCTCCTCTTCATTTCTAATGGGAATAATAGTACCTACCTCCAGTGGTTACTGTCAAGAAAAATGAAGGTTAAAAAAAAAAAGATAAATGGAGATTTTATGTATATATATATATGCATATATATATATAGTGTTTTGCAAGCTTTTAAAATGCTTTATGAATGCTAACTATTATGGTTCAAATAAGTTACTATTATAAAATGCTTTTAAATGTTAAAGCACTGTAGAATTGTTTATCATCATCATGATCATCATCTTGTTCTCATCTTTTTGTATACAATCCCAAATGTCCCTTGCCTAAGTCACCATCCTTCTCTTATTTTTATGTGTTCAATCACATAAAATATATAGATGGACAAATTATAGCCTTTTGTAATTTTGTATAAGCATTATGATGGAAGCTTATAGAAAGCTTTCTTGGCACATCATCATCATCACCATCATCATCATCATCATCACCATGGTTGTAATTACTCATTCCTTTTTTATTGTATTTCTATAATATCCTCTCAAGAGAATATAAACTCTTCAAGGGCATGTTTATTTCATAGTTTTTCAGGTTTTGATAACCAGCCATTAGCAAGTTATCTTGCCCCTAAGAGTTCCTTAATAACTTCAAATAATGGAATGTCTTCCTGGAGAAATACAAAAACCTAATAGAGGGAATGCTGAAAATAATGTCACAAAGACCTGGGTTGGAACCCCACCTTAGACAATTATTACCCATGTAACTTTAAGCAAGTCTTTATATCTTTGAACCTCAGTTTTCCTATGTTAAATGGGGTTTATAATATGAAAATTGCCATTTGAGGCACTCACCAGGCTCCCATTAAATGATAATAATAGCTTCTAACTCATAGATATATTAAGAGAGTTGCAGTTTGTTTCCTGGAGATGAGACTCAGAGAACTATAATAACCAAACCCCATGTTACAAAGCTAGTAAGTACAGGAACCAGGTAGTGTTCTTGTGATAAGTATAGAGTTCTATTCAGTACCCAAAGCTTCCACTTTGCAGGTGATTTCAGTCAAGTCCAGGTATAACCACAGGTTAGGAAAAAGGGAACTATCATGGAATAATACCACAGAGAAAAGACATGAGAAGTTCTAATAGGAGAGACAACAAACATTCCTTCCACTCCCCCATTACTATCTGATCAAAATGAATCATACTATCAGTGGATTCCTTAATATACTGTGAACCAAACCTTGGTACCTCTAAACACTGAGTAGAGTGATTTTAAAGCTAAAATTCAATGATCTGTTTGTTTCTGAAAACATAGCTACCTCATTCACTGAAAAATCTCAATATTGGAATACTACTTGAAGGGACTTTCATGAGGAGAATGTGAGTGTGGGTGTGGAAGTGGGTATGGGTGTGTAGTGCAATAGATAGAGCCCTGGCCTTGAGTCAGAAGAATGGGAGTTTGAATCCAGTTTCAGAAGCTTGGGGCAAGTCATTTAGTCCTGTTTGCCCTCCATCCAGGACCATCGTCCTGATTCACATATGGCCGCTGGAACCAGATGACTCTGGAGGAGAAAGTGAGGTGGTGACTTAGCACAGCCTCCCTTACTAAAATCCAATTCATGTGCTTGTCATGGCATCACCTCCCTGATGTCATGGTCTTCTTCAAAAATGAAGGACAAACATAACAACTCACAAATGTCTAAATCTTATTATTTATGCCAAACTTTGATCAATGCAGTATCAAGAATATTTAACAAGGAAGAGAATGGGCTAGGTAACATTTAGGAAATTTTACAGTGGTTTTTATGTTTTCTACTTTCCCTGGGGGGGGGAAATTCATTTTTTTAAAACCATCATTTTTGCAATGATATTGCTGGGCCAGTCTTTGAAGAATTAAAGTAAAAAAACACTTTAGGAGCAATGAAGAGGTTCATGGTGGGTCTCAGTAGAGTATCATATACTTTTTGGAGATGGATTTATTGGTATTGGAAGCTTTCAATGAGATAATTCCCTCCACCATGAAAATAAATGCCTCCTTCTGCAACTTAGAGTCTTGGAAAGTTTTCTGAATATATTACAAGGATAAATGATTTTGTTAGTTGCTAAAGGAAGAATTTGAACCGAGGTCTTCCTAATCCTTAGTTCAATTTATTGCTATCTGCACCATGATGCCTATAATTTTATAGTAGGGAAGATGTGAAACAACACAAAGAATGTTATCAGGAGCCTATATGATCAGAAAGAGATGGATATGTAATTTATTGAGAGCAATGGACTGCCTCTTGTATTGCATTGAACAGAATTTTTTGGAGGTCACGGAATGTCTCATAATGCATTTGCATCTTGGCTGACTAGCAAAATACTTAACACCTAATATGAACTTTTTAATTGCTGACTGATCATTGATTAATTCATACACCATCAAGAAGACTGGAGTAAGCTTTACTGGCATTGGGTGGATGCCACAATGGAAGACTATTTGAAAGATGTAGGCAAGAGTCATATGAGGTGAGATGGAATTGGGTGATTGCTAGCTACATTGCTGGTCAAAGATATAGCATTGGAGAAATGACAGAGCCATTATGGTAAGAGCAGGATTGAAGAACCATGTATAATTTAGTTTATTTTATTCTTCATGTTTGTATCCTAGAGACTAGAGACTATAATTTATACACAGTAGGGAGCTGGATGGCATAGTAAATAGAGTTTGAGACCTGAAGCCAGGAAGCTCTTAGTTCAAATCTAGCATCATACATTTACTAGCTATTTGGCCTTGGGCAAATCATATAACCTCTATCTTCCTCAATTACTTCAACTGTAAATGAAGATAATAGTAGCACCAAAACTTCCCAAGGTGGTTCTAAGGAATAGATGAGATATTTATATAATGTCTGACAGTGACTGGCATATAGGATGTCCTTAATTAATGTTTGTTTCTTTCCTTCCATAGTAAATATTTGTTGACTAAATGTTTTATTTTCATAATTAAAAAATCACTAGACATAAATAAGCCCTCCCCATCTACTATGAAAAGACTTTATACTATGGTAATATCAGAAGGCCATTATAAGTCACAAGCAATGAATAAGATTACCATTCATTCCAAAAATCTTAACATGTACAATTACACCAGGTATCCTTTTTCTTTCTCCATTCACAGTTGAGAGCATCATGTCAACAATGTTGTTTTCCTAATTTTTTGGTAACTTGTGAGTGACCTAAAAACATAAACAGTCAACCTTTGGAAGGATTTCACTGCAGCAAAAATTTCCTTCTGGCAAATTACACCATGAAAATTGACTGTGCAAAGAACCCCCCCCCCCCACAAAAAAAAAACCCTCAAAGAAACAAAGAAACAGAACATTGATCCAAGATCAAGGTCTTTGAAATCCCAGTGAAAGGATTTTTCTGTAAATCTCTCTTTTGGTGATTTGATGATGATGAAATGTCTATTTTCACCATTATCATCTGACTTTCTCAAATCTCACCAGTCTTTTCTGGTTTTACTTTTCCATGTTTAACCTGACAACTACTTTTGAAAAACAGCTGCATCAGAAGAGGGAAGAACAGAGTTTCAAAACAACTCCTCTCTGTCGTCCTGGAGAAATTGATTGGTGTGTTGAAATTCATGGCATACAACTTTTTGTCAATTTTTTAGAAAGGACATGCCAAGTTTTCTTCCAAGCAATCCAAGTTTTTTTTTTTTTTTCCTGGTGAGGAATTGGGTGGAGTTTAAAAATAGGGAGGTAGCATGTGAATAGAGAACTGATTTATTTAAAATTTTCTTTTATTTTTAATTTGGGGAATAAAACATGCATTTCAATAAGGAAGCATAATAAGCAAGATAATTGTACATGAAAAGGCAGACCTATTCCTTTTAAATATTATATATATATATATATATATATATATATATATATATATATATGTATATACACAACTTACTTTGGATTGAGGGAGATTTTGGTTGCAGCCCTGCAACCAAACATACACTGGCTGTGAGCAGATGATGTAATGATTAGTATCCCTAGATAATTTTCTTTTTTAAAAAAATATTTATTTATTTTCATCTATATGCCCATATATATTTTTAAATTACAAAATTTCCTTCCACCCTCCCTTCCCATGCCCCTCCCCTCAGTGATGAACTGTCAAGTTAGCATTTTACATATATATTTTGGGTTTACATGATTATATATAGTAGTCATTTCAGTATGAGGAATTAGGATTAAGGGAAAGAGATAAGAGATAATTTTTATACAGTGTACATCAGCCTAGATAACTTTCTTAAAAGTGTAAGTTGCTGAACAATCAAAATTTCTGTTAAAAGTTGACAAAATTTCTTTACAGGAAGTATCCTATATTGATGTAATCAAAGCTGTGATCTCAAAGTAAAATAAACAACCTTCTCTCTTCCCCCTCAAACCCTACTTATACCAGCCATACAACAATTTCAATAATATTCAAAACGACTGGAGAATTATGTGTCTCCCATATCATGGGATCAACATGGGATTTGAATTTAAATCCTTGTATATCAAATCCATTTTCCCACACTACCACCTCTGCCTAACACTGCATTGCATCCACACTCTTAATTAAAAAAAAATCGTTCCTAGTATATAACATCTCCAATGAGGGGCTTTATTACTTCAAGGAGAAAAATGTAAGAAAGTGTCCTGATTTAGCATTCTAGCTAATAATCAGAAAGGGTTCCTTCAGGGCTTACTTAACCTTCCAGAAATGTTTATTCTGCTTAAAAATTCTTATTTCCTCTTTATCTCTAGGGCTGAGTGTATTTTCCTCATTCTTTGAAACAATGCCACCTGGGCTGGATGAATCACCTCTTTCCATCAAATTCCCTACCTCTAACCCTCCATTCATTGTTTCTTTTGTACTTCCATCTTTCCTTCTCTTCCTATTTTCCTCCCTTTTTTCACCTCCCCCTTATAAAGAATCAAACATTGGATATAGAAAAAAATTTTAAATATTAATATTAAAAAGGCATTTACCATTTTAATCAGGTTTTGGAGGGGAGCAAAAATAAGCACAACATCTCTATAAGCCACTTTATGCAGTTGATAAAATGTCTGGCATTTTCTGGGTCTTAATGAATCGTGCCTTATGGCACCCTTTTAAAATGCCACTCCAGATCCCCCATCTATGAGTTTTAAAAAGCACTTGTCCTACAAAATGTTATCATTATTAAAATTATTAAACTGTAAATTCATTCAGAGGAACCATATAATTTTGCTGAAATACAAATTACTATTTCAAAGGTGCAAACAGCAAAGTTTCTCATAGAAGATGTTGGCTGTTGGGAGAAAAGGATGCCTCTGGAGACATTTATTTATGGACTCTGATATCTTCTCACTCCTTGTCTGGAATCGTAGAATTTTTTCAATAACATTCATTTGCAGACTTTCCCTGAGCCTCCCCTTGGGGATGCACAGCACATAAATAAAAACATAACCAAAGGCTAAGAAATTTTAAAAATTTCTCTTTTAAAAGTAGCTGTGTTGGACTGTATATTTGGTAGGAGTCACCTTGTTCAACAACAATGAGTCAAATATTATTGTCAATTCTGTTTAAAAGGGGTTCATAGCTAGAATACATCACTGGTGATTTTGAGACTGGTTACTCGGACCTTCTAGCCATTGTTCCCACTAATCACTCCAGGAATTGGGAGTTGAACCTCTGATGCAGAACCTAAGCCAGGGTCAAGGCCAAAAAGAATTAAACCCCGAGGGTAAAGTATGTCCCTCTATCTTTCTCTTTTCAATGATTTTGCAGCATTTGGTCAAAATGTAAATGCCATCATAACAGCAAAACTTGAATCATAAACTAAAAGAAAGGTTAAAAAAATTCTTCATTGCACTTACTAGTAGTATTATAATTAAAGAAAAAGCATACATAAATGTCTTTTGTTTTTAAATCATACAAATTTCTGGAATAAGTCAGTTTTTTCTCCCTACTCTATCCTCTCTGAATCTGTTGAATTCTTCCTTGTAATGAGTAAAAATAATTCATCACAAACACTTCATAGAATGTCCACATCTGATTATGTCTACTCTACTCATCTGTTGTAGTCATCCACTGCTGTCTTACAAACAGATGAATTTAAAGATGCCTGTATGGACCAAGATACACTTCTGATGCCTACCTGTTTTTTTGTGATCATTATTTTTTTTCAATTTTCAGAGTATGCCTTCCTGTTAATTTTCTTCTCCATGACAATACTATAATAAGTTTTTCATATTTCCCCATTGGTTTTGTGTATTTGCCTGTCATTTTATATATATTTCCATTTTTTTCTGAATTTCTTATTTTCAACATTCATTATAATAGTAAGAGCTAATATTAAATAGTTCTTTAATGCTTTCAAAGGTTTTACATGTATTACCTCACTTCATTCTCATGTTAGCTATATGAGATAGGTGCAACTATCAACATTATATAAATGAAGAAATTAAGTCTCTAAAAAGTTAAATTATTTGGCCAATGTTTATATCTATATCTATATCTATATTTATATAGATATAGATATAGATATATAGATATATATATAATAGGCATAATAGGTATTCATGAAAGATTCAAATTCAGGTCTTTCCAATGCTGAGTGCATCCCTTTATCCAAGATTCAAATAATATTCCATTATATTAATATACCAAAAGAAAACAAACGACTCTTCCCTTTAAGGAACTTATATTCCAGTAGAAGGTAGAACAAGGTAGACTGAATGTATACAGGAAAAATTGCTAGATTTGGATTTAGAGAACCTAGATTAAAATTCTTTCCCCTTTTGCTTAGTATTTGTTTGACTTTGATAATCTATTTCACTTTTATGAGCCTCAGTTTCTGCATTTGTAAAATGAAAAGGTATAGGCATTTAATAAACATTTAACAAATGGCAATAAGTCTACAATATAATAAGGAACAGGTTGTAAAGAGCTTTGAAATAGTCTTTCTGCCATTTTCCCATTGGAATGCTTGCAATTTGGATTCCTTAGAGAAAATAGTGTTTCATAATCAAAAACTACATTCTATCAATTGACAAAAATGGTGTTGAAAAGATGGGTTTTGGCAGAAAGGAACATCTTAGAATCATAAATCAAATTGTGCAATTTCCAGAATTGCATCCAAATTGTCATTGTCTTCCTATGCATCTACTGGTCTAGTTCATGGTCTCCTTGCAGCACATGTCTGAGACAGAGGTCGCATTGTTGCTAGCCTGTTGACTAGGAATCAATAAGACTTGGTTTTAATCTTGCCTCTGGCACTTCTTAGCTATATGACCTTGGAGTAGTCACAGCATCTTTCATGCTCAACTGAAAAATTAAGATAATAAAGCCTCTACCTCCCAGGGCAGTAGTAAGGATCAAATGAGATCATACATGCAAATTTCTTGTCAAACCTTAAGGTTTGTTGGCTCTTATGTTAACTATCAAATCAAAAGAACTATGTAGACTTTAAAGTGGCCTATGAATGTAAAGAATTTCCTCATGAACTGTGTGTTTATTATTTCTTAATAATAGAAAAAAACAGTGAATTTAGTAAGATACAATGTCATCTTAGAGGTTATCCTCCACAGAGCTTCTCCAATGTAATTATAATGACTAGCATTATTTAGATTATTTAGATTTGTAAAATGCTTCCCATATTGTTTCAGATGATTCCCATGATCTTATAAGGTAGGTTCTCTTATTATTTCCATTTTATATATCAGAAAACTGAAACTGGAGATATTTTCTCTGTGTCCCATCCCTGAAATACTTCCCTTCTCAATTTCAACTACTGACTTCTTCAATTTCCTTTAAGTTCCAACTAAAATTCTATCTTTTATAGGAAAGTTTTTCCTGTCTTAATTCTAGTGTTAAGATATCTAGATGGCACAGTGTATAGAGTACTGGCCCTGGAGTCAGGAGGACTTGAGTTCAAATCCAACTTTACGCACTTAATAATTGGCACTTAATAATTGCCTAGCTGTGTGACAATGGGCAAGTCATTTAAATTAATTAAGTTAATTTATTTAAGACAATGGTCTTAAATAAATAAAAAATTCTAGTGCCTTCTTTCTATTAATTATTACCCATTTATCCTATATGTATATAGTTACCTTTGTTTAAATTTGTTTGCAAATTCTCTGCCTCCAGATTGTAAGTTCTCTGAGGGCTTTTTGCTTTTGCTTTTATTTTTTGTATCTTCCTCCCAATATAGTATCTGGGGGGCGGCTAGGTGGCACAGTGGATAGAACACTGGCCTTCGAGTCAGGGGTACCTGAGTTTAAATCTGACCTCAGACACTTAATAATTACCTGGCCGTGTGGCCTTGGGCAAGCCGCTTAACCCCATTGCCTTGCAAAAACTAAAAAAAACAACAACAAACAAAAAAACAATGTAGTATCTGGGACATAGTAGGTATTTAATAAATATTTTTTGATTCATTGATTCATTAAAAGTCTTGTCCTGAAGCAATATTGTAGTTTGAAAATGAACTTTGAATTTTTTAAAGACTATGCTGGAACTACAATCTCCTGCTGCTTTTCAACCAAGATGAAAAGCTTCTTCATTCATTCTTAGTGATAGAATGTTGGCCAAGAACCAGTACATACACACACACACACACACACACACACACACACACACACACACACACACACATATATGTATATATATATATATATATGTATTTGGAAATTTGCAAGTTGTAGATTTTCTAGCAGACCTGGTATTCTTTGTGTACAGTAATGTAGGAAGAGATTCGATGCTGGGTCTTCATCCATTCATTCATGTTTCTCTTCCCTTAATCTTTCTGTGCACCAAAATCAAGTCAAGACAACACTTGTTTGGGAGACTATATCACATTTATTTTAGGTTTTTGCCAGGCACATGGGGTACCCAGGTACCCAGGTACTCCTGACTCCAAGGCCGGTGCTTTATCTACTATGGCACCTAGCCACCCCTATATCACATTTTCAATGTCCTTTTCCCCCCCTAAATACCATGAGGTCACTATCTTTTGCAGAAAATACAGTTTCATATATTTTCCTTTGCAAATAACCATTATGACAGCCAGCTGCTAGGGATTTCAGATGTAATATCATTTTCTTTACATAATAGATGTCATTATCACTACATTCAACTCAATTCAATTCAATTTGTATTTATTGAACACGTATCATAAGACAGTGTTCCACATGGAAATAAAAAGAAAGGCCAAAAACAAAGAAAATAAGCAGTAAGATGTCTGCTTTCAAAGAGTTCCTAGTCTAATCGGGCATCAACATGAAAACAATGATGAATAAACAGTCATTTCCAACTCTTTGGGGAGTTTTCTTGGCTAATATACTAGAATGGTTTATTTCCTACTCCTGATCATTTTGAGAGATGAGGAAATTGAAGCAAATAGGGTTAAATGACTTACCCAGTCTCACATAGCTAAAACCTGCCTGATACTAGAATTGAACTCAGTAAGATATCTTCCTAATTCTAGGACCAGCACTGTAACTTCTGTGCTACCGATCTGCCCTTCAATAAATAAGATAGATATGGGATAAATTGGGCATCATCTTAGAAGGTTAAAATTAAAGAGGACTAGGGAGAGATTCTTGTAGAATATTGTGGTTTAGCTGAGACTTGAAGGAAGCCAGGGAAGTTAAAAGAAAGATAGATGGAGGTGAAGCATTTCAGTCCTAGTAGAGATGGTGAAAATGTTCAGAGTAAGAAGATGGAGAGTTATATGCAAGGAATATCTTGAGTCAAAGGATGACTGACTATTCAGAGGAGAGAAAAGTGTAATGTAATTTGTAAAGAGAGGAAGAATTCAGTAGATTTTATATTTGATCCTGAAAAATTATATGAAGTCACTGAAGTTTATTGAATAGGAAGTGTCATGGTTAAATCAGAGTTTTAGAAAGATCTCCTTGGCAGCTGACTAGAGATGGGAATTGAGTGGGTGGACACTTGAGGGTGGCAGGCAGATCAACCACCCAACTACTGTAAAAGTGCAGACATTAGATGATGAGGTTCTGCATTAGGGTGTCAGCAATGTCAGGAGAGGGAAGGGAATATCTGTAAGATTCTCTCTCTCTCTCTCTCTCTCTCTCTCTCTCTCTCTCTCTCTCTCTCTCTCCCTCTCTCTTTCTCTCTCTCTCTCTCTCCCTAGTTGTCCTGATCTCCTGGTCTTTATCTTGCCACTATACTCAGATGACTCTGGAAAAAAAGAGAAAAAAGAGTGAGACTGTAACTTTGCACAACCTTCCCCTAATTAAATCTCATTCACTTTGAAGTCAAGTCATCACCTTTCTGGCACCATTGGTCCTTTTTGAGAACAAAAGACAAAAAAAAATCTATCACTCTATGAGGTTATACAGATAAAAATCGACAATCCTTGAAAATAGATTAGATATGAAAAAAAGAAAAAATAAAACAGATTAGATATCGAAGATGAGAGAGAGAGAGAAGAATCAAGGATAATACCCAAGTAACCAGGAGGGTGATGGTTCCCTTGAAAGTTACAAAGAAGCTCAGCTTAAAGGTGAGTTCAGTTTTAGACATGATAATTTTAATGTCTATGAAACATTCATGGAAAAATGACCATTTTAATTTAATTCTTTTAATTAAGAAGATAAAACCAGATGATCCCCTAAATGCTCATCCAATCCTAACAATTTGAAATTAAAAATAGGTTTATCTGATTATAAAAGCTCTGATAGATATATCAAGAATATTCATCCTTCGGCCATGGAAAGAAATTATGAAGGATCACAGTGTATCATTTATCATTAACCCTACTCAGTAACATTTGATTTCATTTTTATATTTAAAAGAAAAATAGTTTCACAAAGATGACTGAAAACATTTCAACTGACTCCTAAGGAAAGAATGATTTCCTCTTCTGGGTCTTAAGGTTTCATTCAGAGAGCCACAGAATCTTAGAGTCAGGAAAAAAAACTTCATTTTTCATCTAGTACAACCTATACCTGGCCTCTACAAGTTTCCTAACAAACAACCATCCCAACTGTGATTGAAGGTCTCTAACACAGGTAAATCACCACCTTCTGTACGGTTCATTGTCCTTCTGGACAGATCCAATTAGGTGTGTTATTATAATGAATCAAAATTTATTTTGTTGGGACTTATTGCTTATTACCTCATTGCTTTTAGTCCTGCATCCAAAATAAGTATCATCTCTCCTCCAAATGACAAACATCCAATATTTGAAGACAGTTATCATGGTTGATGCCAGAGAGGATGAATTTTTTTTCTGGAAGCCACTGAAACTTCAATAAGGGGCATGATATTATCAGAATTCTGCTCTATGAATGACAATTCTCACTAGCTACATGATGAATGTGTTGGAGAGAGGAGAGACTAGAGGTAAAGAATTCAATTTCAGTGGAAGAGGTGATGAAGGTCTGAATATAATGCACCAAAATACAAAGATAAGCTATATTGAAAGAAACTTTAGTGTGAAACTACTTTACCTGTGTTGTTTTAGTATTGTTATGGCTACACTCTGTGAATTGAACAGTGCTTACCTTTCTAATTGTTGTCAGAGAAAATAGAGATTTACAGTAGATAGAGTCCTATCTTGGAGGTCAAGAATATCTGAACTCAAATCATTCCTATGACTATAATTGTCTTTGTGACTCTGAACAAGTCACATGATCTTTCTGAGGCTCAGTTTCCTCTTCTGGAAAATGAGAAGGTTGGATTGGATGATCTAAGTTCTCCTCCAAATTTCTCTCTGATGCTCCAAGAATTTCATTTTTGAAGTTCTCAGAAAGTCAGGTCTTACAGTACTAATTGTAGGGGACTCATTTTTAAAATGTACACCAAATCTTTTTTAAAAAGAAGACAAATTTGAATACAAAAATATTTTTTCAAAGAAAGAGATGTCAGGAACATTGCTAGCTTTCAGTTAATCTAAAATATCAAAATGAAAAAAGATTTCAGGGTGGGTAGTAGACTGCAATTTTATTTTTAGTCACTAGAATGATTTGGGGGTCAAAGAAAGGAAGGTAAACTTAGGCTGCTTTAAGAGAAAAATGAAGCCTAGACTGAGGAATTATCTTAATGTACTATGTTCAGAGTTTCAGTGCAGTCTGCCCTATTTAGACAATATTTTGAATATCGTGTTCAGTTTCTGAGTACAACATTATGGTAAAGATATTTATAATCTGGAGAACACCTAAAGAGTCATTGAGATGGTGACAGGCTTTGGCTTCATGCCACATAAGAATCAAATGAAGGGTACAGAGGTGGTTAGTCTGGAAAAAGAAAGATTTGAAGAGCTCTCATTTGGAAGAGGTCCAAGAATAGCAACACTGAACAGAAGTTGCAGAGTCAAATTTAGGTTTAATGTCACAGGAAAACTTAACATCTAGAGATATCTAAAAATGGAATGGGTTGCCTTGTGAGTTAATGATTTGCTTTTCAATGGAAATCTTCAAGCACAGGTTGGATGCCCATCAAGTCAGTTTGGTAAAGAGGGATTTATGACCAGGTCCAGGTTGGATGCATGGTCTCTAGCTCTGAGATTCTGAGTCTCTTAAAAATGTTATATATTCATTTCTCTTCTCTTCTCTTCTCTTCTCTTCTCTTCTCTTCTCTTCTCTTCTCTTCTCTTCTCTTCTCTTCTCTTCTCTTCTCTTCTCTTCTTTTTCAAGGCAATAGGATTAAATGGCTTACCCAAGGACACACAGCTAGGTAATTATTAAGTGTCTGAGGCCGGTTTTGAACTCAGGTATTCCTGACTCCAGGGCCAGTCCTCTATCCACTGTGCCACCAGACTGCCCCTCAATTTCAATAGATCTATTTGCTCTTGCTCCATCTTTTATATATGAAGTCAGCAACTATAACTAATATTGTACCTTACTCCTATCCTTTTTTCCCCAGGATATTTGCAAATGCTCTTCTTTCAGTTCTAGAATCATAATCAAATCAATATTGCCACCATCAGTTGAAAATATGCGTCTATCTACTTCCCTATGGTTGTACTCATTACCCTTCTGATTTTTCAAATTAAAATCCCTTTCCCCTCTATGCATCATCTCTTCCATTAAACAGTGACTGCCTTTGTTTTAATTTTTCATACCAAAAGCACAATGTTCTGCATGTAAATATTAATGCATTTTTATTCAATCACTCATTCATTTTCCTATCAATATGGCCTCCTACCCTTCTTCTTCATTGAAAGAATTGTGTAGTTCATGACATTAATAAAGTGCATGTAGAGAAATTCTTAAGACAACTAAATTATGCCAAACTTATTTCTCTAGTCAAGGTGCAGTGCTTCTCTTTGACTGGGGCTTATGGTTCAAGATTTATGAGTATCTCAGGTTTACTAGACTCCAGACAGATTCTGAAATGAGAGCATTAGTCTAAAACTAGAGACCTCAATTAAAATGTGGTGATAACAGGTGAAAAGACCAGGTGAATTCATGAACATGGATTGAGATGCTTTCAAAGAGGAAGTAATTTTCAACTTGTTTCTGGATTTATTTGTTCATTTCCTCAGAAAATAACCTTGATATTAATGTCCTGCTTCTAGAACAATGAAACATGAGTGTGAAACTTTCCTAATATATCAGTAAGTGGCAGTCCCCCCGCATACATACAGCTTTCATTCCATGGTGACCAAATTATACTTCTTCAAAAGAGTACTTACATTCTTTTGCAAGAAAGATACCAGGTTGAGAAATAGTAGCTACTGACAAATAGCTAGCCCAGTCTATAATGTTCCTTGATTTATTTTGTGAACATAAAAAATATATATATATGCATTTTTTAACTGGAGAAAATGTATTATTCTTTTAAAGTGAGTCAATCTCTTAGGGGCACAATGTAAAAAATTAGATTTTAATAGCTTTGAAATTGAGGTTCTCTAAGTCAATAGAACTAGATACTTGAAGAAAAATGGCAAATCTTTTAGAGGAAAATCAAGCATATTGTTGCTCATCAGAGAAGCAGGAAAAGGGTGGCAGATATTGCATTCCATAGTATTGGAACTTTGGAAGAGATGGGTTAATGTGAAAGAATTCAGCATTATCTAGAAAAAGGTCATTTCTAAGATTTCAAAGGAATGAATAACCCTCAAAGTGAGAGTTAGAAACAATTCTAGAGGGTTTCTCATCTATGCTGTTACTATGTGGTTAGGCAAATATCACCCTAAAATAATAATGAAAACAGATTCTCCCAACTGCTGCTCTCCATGTTTTTCTTAAAAACTTTTAGTGGGGTGAAACTTTCTATCTACTAAAGAAGATCATTACACTTTGGAATAATGCTAAATAATAAATATTAAATAAACATTAAGAAGTTCTCTTGACCCTTTGCTTGGCATCAAAATTAAATTTACTTCTCTGAAGCTTCCATCCACTGTCAAATAAAGACAATTTCAGTCCCAGTGCCATCATTTCCTAAGTAGCTCCCTATTTAAATAATTAACAATTATTTTCATTCATATTGAATTATTGCTTTTATATTTATTTTTTCTATATATTTAGTTGTAGCCAGGCTGTCTGCTAACATAAATTATAAGGATCTTGAAAGTAAAAATTGTTTCATTCATTATCTTTGAATTTCCAGTCCCTGGAATAATGTCTGGGACAGAATCTTTCATTGTACTTTAGTCCTGTCCAATTCTTCATGACTATATTCCTACAAAATTAATAATTTCCTTTGAGCAACCTACCCATGGTAAAACTTTTTTGTTTCATTAAAATCACCTAAACATTCAAGATCTCAAATATCAGAAATTAAAGGCAATTTTAACCTTTGGCAGTCTTCATAGCTGAAAACTGGGATAGGAATAAAGTGATGAAAGGCAAATATGATTTCAAAATAGAAATAATGTATTCAAATAGGAGAGTCAAGTCTATTACACTATGCAAATTACTAAGAATGATCTGTTTAAGCATTAATAAGTAATATACCTACATATTGTACATCAAACTTTTAAAATGTTTACAATAACGTGATCCTACAGAGCAACAGAGTAATCAATTACTTTCTGGAATGTGGCCAGAAATTGAAATCAAGCTCACTGACTTAGAATTTGAAGACTCTGCCTTCTCTTCTCCTTTCTCCTTTTCTTTCTTTTATGCTTTATTCCCCTTGTTGATGTTATTTTATTTTATTTTTTTCCAATAACATGTAAAAATGGTTTACAATGTTCATCTTTCCCACATTTTTCTATCATCCTCCCTTCCCTCCTCACTAGCTGTAACAGTGAATAATCTATCTATAAATGTACAATCATGTTTAGCATATGTCCATATCAGGCATGTTGTGAAATTGGAGTCAAACCCAAGGGGAACTGAAAGGGGAAAACAAAAGAAAGAAAAAAAATAGGAAATGAGTTTTAAAAAGTGAACAAAGTATATTGTGGTCTACATTCAGACCTCATAGTTTTTTCACTGGATGTGGATAATTTCTATCATAAGACTTTCAGAATTGTCCCTGATCACTGAACTACTGAGAAGAGTTGAGTCCATCTTAATCGATCTTCTCAAAATATTGTGTTAATGTGTACAATGTTCTGCTTTTTGGGGTGGCTAGGTGTCACAGTGGCTAGAGCACCGGCCCTGGAATCAGGAGTACCTGAGGTCAAATCCAGCCTCAGACACTTAACAATTACCTAGCTGTGTGGCCTTGGGAAAGTCACTTAACTCCATTGCCTTGCAAAAACAAAACAAAACAATGTTCTTCTTGTTCTGCTCACTTCACTGAACATTAGTTCATGCTAGTGTTTCATGGCTTTTCTGAAGTTCACCTACTCATGATTTCTTACAGAACAATAATACTTCATCACATTCATATACCATAATTTGTTCAGTCATTTCCCAATTGGTGGACATCCCTTCAATTTCAATTTTTTTGCCACTACTAAAAGAACTGCGATAAATATTTTTCAACATATGGATCTTTTTCACTTTTTTATGATCACATTGGGATATAGATCTAGTAGCAGTATTGCTGGATCAATTTTACCACCTTTTCCTATAGTTCCAAATTGCTCTCCAGAATGGTTGGATCAGTTCCCAACTCCACCAATAGTGTATTAGTGTCCAAGTTTGCCCAAATCTTGTCCAACCCTGATCATTTTCCACATTTTTTCATTTTAGCCAATCTGATGGGTGAGAAAGCTATTAAAATCTAATTTTTTACATTATGCACCTAAGAGATTGCATATCTTTTAGAATCTATAATTTCTTTAAACAGTTAGAGTTGTTTTAATTTGCATTTCTCTAATCAATAATGATTTAGAGCATTTTTGTCAAATGACTGAATATAACTTTAATTTCTTCCTCTGAAAACTGCCTGTTCATATCCTTTGACCATTTAACAATTGGGGATTGACTTGTACTCTTATAAATCCCTTTCTCTTAAGAAATAATTTACCCTTTCCCACTGTTATTTCTTGTTCTTTATCATCTTTCAAAGATCAGTTATGAAGAGTGGTTTAGGAAAAGAGAGAAGCATTTCACTCAGTATCCTGGGATATTGTCAGAGTGTGTACTGATAAATGCTTAGCCATTGTCCACTCCACCAGAAAATGACAAGACACTGTAAAGATTCATTGGAATTATGTACATATTTGTTACTTCCTTAATTCTAGACCAGAGTTCAAATACATGATGATTTATGTCATTTTATAAGTCAATATGCAGCCTTCAGAAGTACTTTTGTGCCATATAATGGCCTCTGAGTCTGACATCTTTAGCCGGACAATCAATAGAACAATACATCAAACTCTTCCATTTTGAGGTGTAATTGCTTACATTGAGAATTTAACAGTCTGTTCTCAAGCATGCCCTTTTTTAGCTGGCCAAAGCATACCCTTGTCTTGTCTTGTTGAACTGAGCTTATCAAAGACTGTCCAGTTGTTTGGTCTCATTTGTGTAGATTTATTTTATTTCTAAAAAAACTGCCTAGTTGCATAGGTAGATGCTTATTACTAATAGACTGCCACTTGCTGATAAATTATTGGTCATAATGATACAAAAAACAAAGGAAAATACAAAATAGTTTTCAGGCTTGTGCAGCCCTCATTTACATTGGAAGAGACAGTAACAAAACAAAGAGCAGAGAGAATGAAAGGACTCATACGACATTTTAAAATGTCTATTGTTGTGTTAGCTATAAGCCCTCTCAGTGTGAAAGGTCCTTGACCAATAATTAATGAGGAGACATGTTACTGGAGGAATGATATGACATTATGGTATTCTTACTATAAATGGAACTAGAAGAAAAAGAAAATAAGTTGCAAGTAAATGAAGGCTGACTCATAGGTTTTCTTTGATGAGGTAAATAAAGAAATTGGCAAAGTTGCTTCTATTATATGTCCAAAAGCAACCAAATGCATCAATTTATGGAACAATTGGTCAACTCATCTGGCAGTATGGATGATAAATGTTTGCAAAAAGTACATCATGAAAATATGCAAATAATTGCAGCTTGGGGGCCAATATATGTTTTACTGAAGTAAGACTAGAGAAAAGCAAAACAGTTAACTCACTTTTAAATTAAATGAAAATATATCAATACAAAGTTGTATGGCATGGGGGGGGATGGCAAGGCATATTTAAAATATGTTTAATGAATGAAAAAAGGGAGGTGAAAAATCTGCAGATAGTAATATTTTCTTTATGAAGAGAATCAGGAGTCATTGGTCTTATAAAGTATTCATTAAATAACATAGTAAAAATATTATTTTACATGCTTTTAAGGTTATTTTGCAAGACTATGGGGTTACGTAGCTTGCCCAAGGCCACACAGCTAGATAATTATTAAGTGTCTGAGGCTGTATTTGAACTCAGGTACTACTGACTCTAGGACCAGTGCTCTATCCACTGTGCCACCTAGCCATCCCTATTTTACAATATTTTAATGGGCAGAGAAATGACATGTTAATCAATGCTTTGGGAGTAGTTGTCTAGAATATTAGCTCATTTGTAAATTGAAAGGATAGTCTAAGATTATATAAAGTATCCTCTGATAAAACAGTAGGAAGCAGAATGGAGAAAATAAAATAAATGATTTAAAGAAATCTTAGGTGGAGAATGAATGAAACAAAGTCATCTAAAGGACAGGTCAAAGAAAACTAAAAACAGATCAACAAAAGATAACAAATGGAAAATATTTGCATTTTAATAGCAAACTTTTCATTTTTAAGGACAGTGAAATGACCATATTTATCCCCTGAGATCTTTGTGCTAAATATGCTACATGAGAAAATGGAAATGACACAGAAGGAAACAAAAATGAGAAAAAAACATCTAGATTGGACTAGCATAATTTTCAGGGCTTAAGGATCCAATCTTTTGCATACTTTTTAGAGTTTATAATTTCTTTTAAAATGCAGTTCATTGCATTTTTTTCATAGGAGGGCTTAATTGAGATCCTCTACCTTGAATTTATATATTAAGCTTGTGTGTATACAT
This sequence comes from Macrotis lagotis, assembly GCF_037893015.1. Taxonomy (NCBI): domain Eukaryota; kingdom Metazoa; phylum Chordata; class Mammalia; order Peramelemorphia; family Peramelidae; genus Macrotis; species Macrotis lagotis. The sequence goes on from NC_133658.1 coordinate 890,417,089, forward strand.
ATGAATATTTGTATGCATGGCTATATAAACATATATGTATTGTGTGTATATTTTTGTATGCATGTAAGTGAGTATTATTATCCTATTATTCTTGAACAAACAAGAAAACTGATGCAAAGATTAAGTGACTTATCCAGGGTCAGGTAGGTAAGTGTTTAAGGTTGGGTTTGAATTCAAGCCTTTTTGCTTCCATGCCTGTTAATCTTTCCCCTGTGACATCTATCTTGAGAAGACATTTATATGTGAAAATATTTTCATTATAGACATAAAATTGATGAATACAAATAAATATAAAGTAGCTAAAGGAAAGGTATTTAGGAAAGATCATAATTAGTTGAGGCTAATAAATTTTTCATGTAGAAAGTAGCACTTGAGCTATTGTTCCAAAAGAAAGAGACAAAAGTGAGGATGGCATGGTTGGGCCACGACAATGGAGTGGAGTTGGGAGATGAAATGCTGCACATGAGACATGGAGACATGATCAATTTTCTCAATGATAGGTTTTATGAAGGGAAGTAATTTATAATGAGGCTGGGAAAATAATATAGCTAACATTTATATAGTGTTTGAAGGTTGGGAGTATGTGGATCATGCCATTTTTTTTCCTTAAGGCAAAATTGAAACAATATACTATTGTTATACCTATTTCAGAATTTGAATTCAGGTCTTCCCAACTCCAAGTCTTGCACTCTATGTTTTCTCCAAACACAGAGTCTTTAAAAGTATTCTCAAAATAAAAGTACTTCAGGGATCAGGATAGCCTCCTACAAAAAAAGTGGGACTTGGCCAATAAAACCAAGAATAAGAGATGAAAGTCAGAGGTGAAGCCAGGATGGCAGAGTAAAGGTAGGGATTCCTACAACCTCTCCTCCAAATCAGTCCAAATATTTTCAAATAATGACTCTAATCAAATTCTTGAGTGGCATAACCCACAAAAAGACTGAGTGAAGCAATCTTTCACCAAGACAACATAAAAAAATCAATGGTAAGGGTCTGCTGGCCCAGGGTGAGTCACAGAGGAGCACAGAGCAGCCCAGATTATGCCAGAGCAAACTGATCTCAGCTGTTTAGGGGAAGACTGCTAGGAGACTGGGTCAGCAGTGGTTGTGGTAGTTTCCAGATGTCTCAGTCTAGGGATTGCTAAGGATACCTTGTAAGGTCATCAGGAAAACTATGGTGCAGAGGTATGAAAGAGGAACACCATCCAGAAATGATGGATCCATCAGGATGGACCCCCCGCCAGGAGAACAGGCACAGGCCTCTGGAACAATGGAACAACTAGCCACATTTGCTTCTGGAGCTCTCAATCCATGGACAGTAAGAGGGTCAGAAGGAGATTTCAGAGGCCTCCATACTATTGCTGAGATAGGCTCTGGGGCCTTGCTCATTCTCAGATCTGGTTTGCAGTCTGCAGCCCTAATTGAAGACAGAAGAGCAGCAACCCAACAGCGCTTACTGCCATAGTGGAGCAGGGAGCCTCCTCACACTTCCAGGACAGAAAGCAGTGGTCACCCACAGGCAAGAGCACAGGCTAGTCATAACAACTCATAAGAACATGGAAGGTGGGGCAGCTAGGTGATGCATTGGATAGAACACAGGCCCTGGAGTCAGGAGGACCTGTGTTCAAATTCAGCCTCAGACACTTAATAATTACCTAATCAAAAGAAATACCTAAAAACCAAAAAAAAGACCTTGAAAGAATTGAAAACTTACTAATCCCTAGAAGTATCTCTGAAAACAACCAAAAATACCCTCAAAAGCTTGGGTTGGTACATCCTCCACCTTGGAAGCAGAATCGCTCTTTAACAAAGACTTAAAATCTAGTCATACTCTTCAATAATGAGCAAGCAACAGAAGAAAATAAAATCTGACTATAGACAGTTTCTATAGTGACCTGGAAGATCAAAATACACACTCAGAAGATAACAAAATCAAAGCTTTTACATCCAAAGCCACCAAGAACAAAATAATTTAGACTCAGGTTATGGAAGGGCCCAACAAAGGATTTTGAGAATCAAGTAGAGGAGGTAGAGGGAAAAGTTGAAAGAGAGATGACAGTAATGCAGGAAAATCATGAAAACTGAGTTAGCAGTTTGGTGAAGGAGAAATTTAAAAAATTATGAAGAAAATAACTTAATAACCAGAGTGGGTCAAATGGAAAAAGAGGTTCAAAAAACCAATGAAGAGAAGAATGCCTTAAAAAACAGAATTGGTCAAATGTCAAAGGAAATACAAAAGCTCACTGAAGAAAATAATTCGTGAAAGTATAAAATGGAGCAAAGGGAAACTGATGATTTTGTGAGAAATCAAGAAACAATAAAACAAAACCAAACAAATGAAGATAGCTAGAAGAGAATATGAGATATCTCATTTGAAAAACAAATGGCCTGAATAAAAGATCCAGGAAAAGTAATTTCAAAATTATTGTATTTGGGATAGCTAAGTGACATAGTGGATAGAGCACTGGCTGTGTGATCTTGGGTAAGTCACTTAACTTGCAAAAACAAACAAACAAACAATAAAAAGTACTGTACTATCTGAAAGTCATGACGAGAGAGGGAGGGAGAGAGAGAGAGAGAGAGAGAGAGAGAGAGAGAGAGAGAGAGAGAGAGACTAGACATCATTTTTCAAGAAATTATCAAGGAAACCACACTGATATTCTAGAACTAGAAGGTCAAATAGAAATTAAAAGAATTCACCAAATATCTCCTGAAAGAAATGCTAAAATAAAAACTGCCAGGAATATTATAGCCAAATTTCAGAGCTTCCAAATCAAGGAGAAAATATTGCAAGTAGCCAGAAAGAAGCAATTAAATTATTGTGGAGCCATAGTTAGTATAACACAAGCTTCAGCAGCTTCTATTGTAAGGAATCATAGGACTTGGAATTTAATATTCCAGAAGGTAAAAGAATGAGGAATGCAATCAAGAATCAGTCACCCAGGAAAATTAAACATACTCTTTTAGGGGAAAAAAATGTACATTCAATGAAATTAAAACTTTGATACTTCCCTTGTCTTTCCTGGACAAGAGCTGAACCAAAAATCTTATTTTCAAACACAAGACTCAAGAGAAGCATAAAAAGGTGAACAGGAAAGGCAAATCATGAGTGATGGTGAACTGCTTATATTCCTCTATGAACTTTCTCATTTAGTATGGTAGCTAGAAGGAGTATATAGAGACAAGGCACAGATAGAAGCTGAATTTGTAGTAATAATATATTAAAAATGGTGTCAAGGGGTGAGTGAAAAAGGAAGAAGAGGGAGGTAGAACAGGTAAGTAATTTCACATAAAAGAATTGAGAAAAGATTTTTGCAGTGAGAATTGAAGGGGGTGAGGTGAGGGGGAGTGAGTGAGCCTTACTCTCATCAGAATTGACTCAAAAAGGGAATAATACAGACATTCAATTGAGTATAGAAATCTATCTTACCTTTGAGGAAAGTATGAGATGAAAGGATGGGAGAAAGTGATGAAGGGTAGATGATAGAAGGGAGGGAAGCTTGTGAGAGGGTGTAAGGCAGTTGCAAAACACTTTTGAGGAGGCAATGAGTAAAAGGAGAAAGAGAAAAGTAGAATAAATGGGTGGGGGGTTAATAGGATAGAAGGAAATACAGTTAGCAATAGAAACAGTGGGGAAAAAATATTAAACTAGTTTCTTTGATGAAGACCTCTTCTAAAACATAGATAATTAAGTCAAATTCATAAAAAATTGCCATCCCATAGCTGATACATTATCAAAAGATATGAACAGTTTTCAGATGAGGTTATCAATGTTATCTATTTAAATCATTTTTAAAAAGTTCTAACTTATTATTGATGGAAGAAATTTGGATTGGAACAATTCTGAGGTACTACCTTATACCTATTGCACTAATTAATAGGACTGAAAGAGAAAATGACAAATTTTGGAGGGGATGTAGGGAAAATGGGATATTAATGTATTGTTGAATGAGTTGTGAAAGCGTTCAACAATTCTGTAGACTAATTTGGAATTGTTCCCAAAGGGCTATAAAACCCTGCCTAACCCTTGGACCTAGCAATTCAACTATCAGGTCAGTATTCCAGAAGAGATGAAAAACAAGGAACAAAAGGACTTTTATGGATAAGGATATTTATAGTACATCTTTTCTCATGTCAAGGACCTGGAAATTGAGGGAATGCCCATCAGTTGGGGAATAACTGAACAAATTGTGGCATGTGATAAAGGCAAATCTCATCTAAAACAATTCTGAGCAGATGGAATGGGAAATATACTATAAAGCAAAGTAACAGTAATGTAGGACAATCGCCTGTGAATGACATACCTTTTCTCAGCAAATCTGTGCCCCAAGAGAACTCCGAAAGAATTATGATAAAGAAAACTATCCATCTCAAAGACAGAGCTGAATATAGATTGAAGAATACTTTTTCAAACTTTTTTTTATTGATAACTTTATTAACTTTTGTGTTTGGGGGAAGAGAGGGTTATGTTTACTTTTACAACATGCTTATTATGGTAATGTTTTTCATTACTACACATTTTTAACCTACAAGAAAGAATTTGCTTTCTCAATGTGGGGATTGGGGTGGGAGGAAAAGAGAGAATTCAGAACTCAAGGTTTTAAAAGTGAATGTTGAAACTTGTTTTTGCAAAATAAAATAAAATAAAATATCACTCCAAAAGAAATGAAGGTGCAGAGCATTCCAACCACAGGGACATTCAGTACAAAAACACATGTGCAGAGAAAACATGGAAAGCTGTGAGATGTAAGAAAACTGAAAAGGTAGTGTGAGGTCAGGTTGTCAAGTGTTTTAAATACCAAACAAAACCTTTATATTTCATATTGGAGTCAGTAGGATATTACTGGATCTCATGAGCAAAGGAGTGACAACACTTAAGAAAGTGACTTTGTCAGCAGGTTGGAGGATGGAAAGAAGTGGGAAAAATGTTAAGTAGAGAGATAACTTGGGAAAATATTGCTAAAAACCAGGTTATAGGGCATTAGAATATAATTGGAGTGTTAGCTGTGTGAATAGAGAGGAGATACTTAGGGGAGATATGAAGATGGAAAGGAAAGGATAGAAAGAGATTTTTTTTTATGTATGGTGGATAGAAGATAGGTAGCAAAGATGACACCAAACTTGTAAGCTTGAATGACTTGGAGGAAGGATATTAACAGACTCAAATGAGATAATAGATATAAAGTACTTTGTAAACCTTAAAAGGATATAATATTATTATTATTATCATTATTATTACTAATCCAATAATTACTAGGTCTCCAGTCTGGTTGATGACAACTTCCACTGAGCCTTCTACTGTACTCTTGATAGTGTCAAGCAAGGTTTATTGAACAATATGGAGTGTGCTAGTGAATGTTTGATATAATCAGGTTATATCCTAGGGATAAAAGCACACCCCTACTTTAAGTTTTGCCTTCACTATTAATAACTTCCTAAGTTTAGACAATTAAAAATATGTAAATCAAACCCTTATATGGAGTGATTGTTGATTTTTGGCATATAAATGATAGTATGGAAAATGTAGTGATCAGTTCTAACAAAAATGAGATCTCTTTTTAACATATTGTGCCTGAGATGCTTAGATCATATCTATTAATTCAATAGTATGTGTCTGCACAAAATATGTGCATAAATTCCTCTAAAGAAGGAGATCACAACTCATTTTAATCTCTTTAATTTGAATTTGTCTTACAATAAATCTACCAAAGAGAATTCGTTCAATATGTAGCATTGGTAAAGGTGGTGGGGCTTCCTTGAATCTACTTGACATTGTATAAATGGTTCAGAAGAAGAAATATCCATTAATTATTACTTCTCATTACTTTAGGCATTACCTTCTAGTCCTTCATTTCTCTGATGATGCGATATTCCCTTGGACATGTATACCCATGTTGTTATTGGTTTTGAGTCATTTTTTCAGTTGTGTCTCATTCCTAAGGACTCTATTTGGTGTTTTCTTGGCAAGGCTACTAGAGTGTTTTGTCATTTCCTTCTTGATCTCATTTTAGACATGAAAAACTGAGGCAAACAGGATTAAGTGACTTGTACAGGGTCATACAGCCAGTAAATGCTTGGGCCTAGATTAGAATTCACAAAGAGGAGCCATCCTGAGTCCAGAGCCAGCAATCTATGCACTGTTCCACCAAGCTGACTGTGTGTGTGTGTGTGTATAGAAATACATGTGTCTGTGCATGTACATGAGGATACAAATATACTAATACAAATTTGTACATGCATATACATGTGGACATATGTTCACATGTATCAAAATATGTTTCAAAATTTTTGTTACTATACATATATCCTCTCTCTCTCTCTCTCTCTCTCTCTCTCTCTCTCTCTCTCTCCCTCTCGCTCTGTGTCTTTCCTTAATACTTGAGCTCTATTATAATTCACTATGGGATAGTGAACTCTCAGCTCTGATGCCTGAAAAACTTGGGCCCCAGTCCTGTCTCTTACACACATTGGCAATATGTTCCTAGGAAAGTCACTTAAAATCATAATGTTCTAGAACAATAAATGCCAAAGACAATAAGATGAAGGGAAAATGTCAGCCAGCATTAGTGGAAGGAATTGACTTACCTGAGAATCCTTTCTTATTATGAAATCACAAGTTTTGTCCCTGCCTGTATTTGTATCTGTGTCTACAATATTATCTCTTTTTTTCTTCATATACAGGTTATGCATATATGTGTGTGTGTGTGTGTGTGTGTGTGTGTGTGTGTGTGTGTATGTCTATCTATCTAGAAATCTATCTTTCATCTGTCTATCTCTATAATGACAAAAATAACAAATTAATTTTTGGCCTTGATTCCAGATGCCCCTTAATGCTAGTGTTTCCTCTCTATTGGTAATCACCTAATATTCTTGTCTGTATCTTATTTGCTCATAGCTATTGTCATATTATCTTCCCCATTAGGCTATGAACTCCCTTCATAGAACTGATCATTCCCTCTCCCCACTTACTTTGCATCCTCAGCACTTAGCATGGTACTTAGCATTTTTGACAGTGTTGTTCCATCTCATTTGACTCTTTGTGACCCCAGTTGAATGTTCCTTGGCAAAGACACTGAAGTGGCTTGCCATTTCCTTCTCCAACTCGTTTTATATATGACTAACAAGAAAACAAAGTTCAGTGACTAGAAAGTGTCTGAGGCCAGATTTGAACTCAGAAAGATGAATCTTTCTGACTCCAAGGAGTCAGTGCCACCTACCAGCCTTAGAGTAGGTATTTAAGTTTCCATATTGACAGGTAAATAGATATTGATTCTGTTCTGTGCCAGACTGAAGAAGAGTGAGACATACAAAATTATTGTGATTTGGGTTGTCTCTGAAGTCAGTGCAGGGTCAAGAAGTGAATCTGGTTACTTACTATGTATCATATGGTTTTGTTTTTCTTTGTTTTTTTTAGCAACATTGCTTGTCATTTTTTCAGCAATAGTAAAATAAATGAAATATAAAGAAAATAATTATATCCAACATTCAGCAAGTCAATTTAGTTGAATAAATCAAAGAACTATTAGTTAAGTGTTAAGAATAGCATATAATCATGTTTAATGTAATTTTTGTATAAACATATATGTCTATGAATATTTAATGTACATAAAATTTTTAAAAATATCTTATAAACTGCCGTGAACAAAGTTTTTCTGAGTATTTTTGCTTCTATACAAAATTTAACTTCTGAAGGTTGACAATATGACAGTGCAGTTTCATCTTATTACAGAGTTGCATTTTGCCTTGTTTGTTTTTGAAAATGTAGGCTTTATAAATAAATTTGCAATTTGGGAAATTACAGTCAAATTTTATTAGAATAAAATGCATATTTCATTTAAAATCATTCTTTGATTAAAATGAATGCCATCTACACAATAAATATATATATATATCTACCTTTATCTATATTTCTATATAAAATTTACCTTGTAATAGGTTTTGTTCGTTTTTTTTTTTGCAAAGCAATGGGGTTAAGTGGTTTGCCCAAGGCCACACAGCTAGGTAATTATTAAGTGTCTCAGGCTGGATTTGAACTCAGGTACTCCTGACTCCAAGGCTTGTAAATAGGTTTCTGACTACATGCTCTTAATTTTTAATTTATAAAATCTTATGTCAAAATTAAACAAGTTTTAAAAATAAGAGTTTCAAGAAACAAAATCTGTTGCATTTTATAAATAGTTTAATATTAAACATGGCTTTGAGAAGTGTTGTTCTTTGGGGAAAATTGTAGTTGATACTCAATGACTCCACATTCTCTCTCCTTCACTCATTCTCAAACCCTTTGCAATGTGATTTTTGATTTCATAACTCAAATGAAAATGCTTTTCTCACAATTACCTTAAATCTCTGAATTATCAAATTTGATGGACTTTCTTTGGTTCTCTCCCTTCCTTCCCTCTCCCCCTTCTCCTCCTCCTCCTTCTTCTCCTTCTCCTTCTCCTTCTCCTTCTCCTTCTCCTTCTCCTTCTCCTTCTCTTTCTCCTTCTCCTCCTTCTCCTTCTCCTCCTTCTCCTTCTTCTTCCTCCTCCTCCTCCTTCTTCTTCTCCCTCTCTCCCCTCCCCTCTTTTTCTCTCTCCTATCCTCTCCAGTTCTATTTTGTCCCCAGAAGCTTAAATTTTAAATCATCATTTCCCTGCCAATAACATAATTGCTGATGTTATACAATAGTCCCACAGCACCTACTAAACATTTCACATTGGTTATCCCAGAGATGTTTTCAGCTTGATATGTCCGAAAGAGATCTTAGTATATTTCCTCTCCAGAGTACTTCTTTCCCAAATGTTTTTATTTCTGCTGAGGGAAAAATAATTATTTCAGACTTCTAAGGTCACAATTTTTATTCTTTCTTATCACACATGTACAATCACTTTCCAATGCATGTTGCTTCTAATTTCATAACATCACCTGAATTCTACCTATCCGCTTCACTTACACAACAATTATATTAGTTCAGAGTTGATCATCTCTTCCCTAGAAAGTTGCAATAGACTCTTATTTGGTGCTCTTGCATAAAAACTTCACTTATTCCAAATCATCTTTCATATTCCTGCCAAAGTCATTTTCCTTAAATATAGATATTACCATGTCACTCTATCCCATCAAAAAATTCAAAGGATTCCATATTGATTCTACTATACAATATAAAATATTTTGTTTGACTTTTAAATATTTCACAGCTAGCTGCCAACTATTATTCCAATTTAATTGTGCAATACTCACCTTCCAGTACTTTGTGGGCCAGACAAGCTGTCCTTCTCTTTATTCCTCATACATCAAATTTCATCTTTCATCTAAATGACTTGGATGATCCCTCATTCTTGAAATGTGCCATCACCTCAGAGAATATCTTCAAGACAAAACTGAAATATTACATTCTACATAATTACATATTTACATAATTACAACCTCCAGTACATTCCAGGATATATGTATTTATGTGTACATATATATAGATATATATAGAAATAAATATTCACATATACACCTATATATGGACATTTATATGTATAATGTATAAATATATATATTCCACATATTTATATATAATTTTGTAAGTATATGCTCTTGGGACAATGTATATTGTGTATCTCTGAATAGATAGTCCATATTATTTCTAACAAATAGATATAAGTTCTGTGATCTAAAGGTTTATTTCATCTTGTGTCTTTGCATCTTTAGTACCTATACACAGTTTGTTCTGAATAAATGCATGGTGGTTAATAGATTGATTAAGTGAATTATCCAATGAGAAGTAAGCATTAGATGTGGTATTTGAACCTATGTTTTCTGTATCCTGAGCCAAGATTCTTCATGTCAATTTGCTACTTCCTTTAGGAATTCCCTAATTACTGAGGGCTTTCTAAGTTCCCTAAATTCACCACTCTTTTATTCACAAAAGATTTATTATTAACTTGAAATAAAACATTGAAATAAGGGACTTCCAGCCAAGATGGTGGAGAGAAGACAGGCACAGTTCTAAAATCTCCTGATCTCTTCCCCATCTATCACCTGAAACAAACCTCTTAAAAGAAATCTGACCCACAAAACACAGAAAGAAAAGCTAGAAGAAAGAACATCTACCTCAGGATTTGTCTCCCGCAGCAGCTTTGGCTGAATTCAAGTGGGTAACTCTGGGCTCAGAGGGAGGATCAGCCCCAATCAGGTAGATTAACAGCTGGTTTGGAGCCCAGAGTCTGAGGGCCCGAGGGACCTGCTGGTTCAGCGGTGAGGCTAGATGGCAGGGACTTGAGTCAACTAGGGAGCAGAGGCGCTGGTGTTGGTGCTGTCCCCCAGGAGCTTACAGACAGGGCTGGGGGAGAGTTCTGGTGCAGGAGAGCGGCAGACACACCATCCTTGGGCTCCTCTGGTCTGAGGAATTCTGAGGCCCATTACAGCTCAGATTTCCAAGAGCAAACAAATACAAACTAATTCTGCCTCAGGCCCAGGTGTGTGAGCAGAAGAACCAGCCAAGCTGAGGAATGACCTCAGGCCAGAGTAAAGCCCACCATTTATTGAAGGCAAAAGAATTCAATAGCTCCAACTCCTCTCTTCAAGCAAAGGGAGAAGGCCTCAATCAAGGTCACAGACCCTCCAGAGAAAGCAACCAACACCTCCTACTGGCCAGCCAGAAAAACTGCACTCAGTGAGTAAAGCCTTTAGCGATCCCAAGCCGCTGTGAACCAGCCCCTCCACAACTCAAATTCTTAACAAAATGAAGAAGGGTCAGCAGAAAGGTGGATCCATAGAAAAATTCTTGGAAGGGAAAGACTCTAACTCAGAGAGACCTGGAACCTCTGAGGAGAATACAATCTGGTCTTCAGCACAGAAAGACTTCCTTGAAGAAATAAGGAAGGAGCTTAAAAATTTGGGAGAGACAATTAATACCTTACATTAAGAAAACAAAACCTTAGAAAGTACAATTGGACAAATACAAAAGGAGAATAAATCTCTCAGATCATTAATTGGACCAATACAAAACGAGAATAATTCTCTCATATCCTTAAATAAGCAAATGCAAAAAGAAATTAATTCTTTCAAAATCTCAATTGGTCAAATGGAAAGCTCCTTCAAAAGTAGAACTGACCAATTGGAAAAGGAGTTGCAAAAGGTTAATGAAGAAAACTCCTCCCCCCAAAAAAGAATGGAGTCTACAGAAACTTAATGACTCCATGAGACAGCAAGAGTCAGTTAAACAAAATCAAAAAATAGAAAAAATAGAAGCAAATGTAAAATACCTCATCAACAAAACCACTAATCCCACAAATAGATCTAGGAGGGGCAACCTGAAAATTATAGGACTTCCTGAAAACATTGAAGAGAAAAAAAAAGCCTAGACTTAATATTACAGGATCTAGTGATGGAAAACTGCCCTGATATCATGGAATCGGAGGGCAAAGTAGTTATTGAAAGAGTACATCGATCCCCACCAGAAAAAGGTCCTAAAATGAAAACACCAAGGAATGTTGTGGCCAAACTCCAGAACTATCAGATAAAAGAGAAAATCCTGCAAGCAACCAGAAAGAAACAATTTAAATATCAAGGAGCCACAGTAAGGATCATGCAGGACCTGGCTGCATCAACATTAAGGGATTGAAGATATTTTGAAGAGCAAGGGAGCTTGGAATGCAGCCAAGAATCTAATTTCCTGCAAAGCTGAGCCTTCTCTTCCAGGGAAAAAGATAAACATTTAACAAAATGGAAGAATTCTAAAAATTTCTGATGAAAAGACCAGAGCAAAACAGAAAATTTGGACATGAAACAGGAGGTTCAACAGGCACATGAAAAGGTAAAAAAAAAGGAGGGTGGTGGTAAAAGGAAAAAAATGCAATCCAGTAAGTTGAAACTGGCTATATCCCAGCATGGGGAAAAAAAAGATTCTGATAAATCTTGAAAATTGTAACTCTAACAGAAAGACTACACCTAGCCAGAAATAATGGACATTCATGACCTATCCATGAGACTGCTATCTAATGGGATGTAACTGGCTTTAACCCCACTTGCAAGAAAGACTCTAACAGCTGTCAGGAATTTTGACTCAATTGGATAGAATATACTGAACAAGAAGGGACAGACACTCAAAATTTTCTATGACTTAGAATGATCTAAAAAACACAACCTCCTTAAAAAAGGGATAGGAAAGAGATGGGAGGAGGGAGGGGATTGAATGGGGTAAATTGCATTACACTAAGAGGTAAAAAAAAATCCTATGGTAATAGAGGGGAAGAAGCGAGCAGATGAGAAACACCTGAAACTTCTCATCAGACTTCGCTTTAAGTCAACCTACACATACTCAGTTAACTTATAAAACATCTAACCTTTCAAGTATTAAAAGGGGGGGGGAAGGGGAGGGGGATGGAGAAAGGGAAGGGGAGTGGGGGGTTAAAAGGGGAAATAACAAAAGGAAGGGAAAAGGGAAAAAGGCAAAGGGGAAAGAAAGGGGAGGTTGTGATATAGGAGGGCAAACGCACTGAAGGGGGTGGTATTCAGAAACAAAATACTGGGGAATATGGATAAGGGGGAAGGGGAAAAATACAAACAGAGGGAAGATAGCATGGAGGGCAATAAATAATTAGTAACCATAACCTTGAATGTGAATGAGATGAACTTCCCTTAAAACATAAGCAAATAGCAGAGTGGATTAAAAACCAGAATCCTACAATATGCTGCTTACAAGAAACTCATTTGAAGCAGAGAGATACTTATAGAGTAAAGGTAAAAGGTTGGAGGAAAATATATTTTGCTTCAGCTGAAGTAAAAAAAAAAGCAAGGGTAGCAATCCTTATCTCAGACAAAGCAGCAGCAAAAATCGATAGCATTAAAAGAGATAAGGAAGGAAACTTTATCCTCCTAAAATGTACCATAGACAATAAAGTCATTTCATTATTGAATATATATGCACCCAGTGGGACAGCACCCAAATTCTTAGAGGAGAAGCTGAAAGAACTACAGGAAGACATAGACAGAAAAACTCTACTAGTGGGAGAACTCAACCTCCCTCTATCAGATCTAGATAAATTGAATCATAAAATAAACAAGAAAGAAGTTGAGGAGGTAAATAGATTGTTAGAAAAATTAGATATGGTAGACTTATGGAAGAAACTAAATGGGGATAGAAAGGAATATACATTTTTCTCTGCAGTACATGGAACTTATACAAAAACTGACCATGTACTGGGACATAAAAACCTAATGATCAACTGCAGAAAGGCAGAAATAGTGAATACATCTTTCTCAGATCACAATGCAATAAAAGTCATATGGAATACTGGGCCAAGGAGATATAGACCCAGAGCAAATTGGAAACTGAATAACCTCATTTTAAAAAATGAGTAGACCAAAAACCAAATTATAGAAAGAATTTAGCATTTTATCCTAGATAATGATAATGAAACAACATACCAAAACCTATGGGATTCATTCAAAGTAACTCTCAGGGGATATATTATAGCTCTAAATGCTTACATGAATAAATTGGAGAAACAGGAAATCAATGAATGAATAATGCAACTAAAAAAATTAGAGAAAGAACAAATCAAAAATACCCAATCAAATACCAAATTAGAAATTCTAAAAATTAAAGGAGAAATTAATAAAAGCAAAAGCAAAAAAAAATTTGAATTGATAGATAACACCAAAAGTTGGTATTATGAAAAAAACCCAATAAAATTGATAAACCTCTGGTCAATTTGATTAAAAAAAAGAAAGAAGAAAACCAAATTGCTAGTATCATAAATGAAAAAGGTGAACTCACCACCACTGAGGGGAAAATTAAAGTAATACTTTGAAATTATTTTGCCCAACTCTATGCCAATAAATTTGATAATCTAAGTGAAATGGATGAATATTTACAAAAATATAAGTTGCCCAGGTTAAATGAAGAAGAGATTAAATACCTAAACAACCCTATCTCAGAAAAAGAAATTCACAAGTGAATTCTACCAAACATTTAAGGAACAGTTGGTTCCAATTCTATATAAACTCTTTGGAAAAATAGGGAAAGATGGAACTCTGCCTAACTCTTTCTAGGAAACCAATATGGTGCTGTTACCTAAACCAGGAAGTGTTAAAACAGAGAAAGAGAATCCCAAGAAATCATCCAAAAAACTACTGGAAACAATTAGCAATTTTAGCAAAGTTGCAGGTTATAAAATAAACCCTCATAAATCCTCAACTTTTCTATATATGTCTAGCAAGATACAGCAGAAAGAGAAATCCCATTCAAAGTAACCTCAGACAATATAAAATATTTGGGAGTCTATTTGCCAAGACAGACTCAGAATCTTTTTGAAAACAATTATAAAACACTTCTCACACAAATTAAATTAGATATAAATAACTGGGCAAATGTCAACTACTCATGGATAGGTAGAGCTAATATAATAAAAATGGCAATTCTACCAAAACTAAACTATCTTTTAGTGCCCTACCAATCAAAATTCCAAAAAATTACTTTAATGAGTTAGAAAAAATTGTAAATAAATTGATATGGAGGGGGGATAAAGTCAAGAATTGCCAGGAGCTTAATGAAAAAAGTACAAAAGAATGTGGCTTAGCCCTACCTGATCTAAAATTATATTATAAAGCATCAGTCATCCAAACTGTTTGGTATTGGCTAAGAAATAGAGTGGTGGACCAGTGGAATAGACTAGGTGTAAAAGCAGGAGAGGATTATAGTAATCTGCTGTTTGATAAACCCAAAGAGTCCAGCCACTGGGATAAAAACTCCCTCTTTGATAAAAATTGCTGGGATAATTGGAGGTTAGTATAGAAGAAACTTAGATTAGACCAATACCTCACATCCTTTACCAAGATAAGATCCAAATGGTTACAGGACTTAGACATAAAAAACAATACTATAAGCAAATTAGAAGATCAAGGACTAGTTTACCTGTCAGATCTATGGAAAGGGGAGCAGTTTATGACTAAGAAGAGTTGGAGAACATCACCAAAAACCAATTAGATGATTTCGATTACATTAAATCAAAAAGCTTTTGCACAGATAAAACCAATGTAACCAAGATCAAAAGAAATGTAGTGAATTGGGAAACAATCTTTACAACTAATGATTCTGACAAAGGACTCATTCCTAAAATATACAGAGAACTGAGTCATATTTTTAAAACAAAAAGCCATTCCCCAATTGACAAATGGTCAAAGGATATGCAATGGCAATTTACAGATGAGGAGATCAAAGCAATCCATAGCCATATGAAAAAAATGCTCTAAATCATTAATTATTAGAGAAATGTAAATTAAATCTTCTCTGAGGTACCACCTCACACCTCTCAGATTGGCCAATATGACCAGGAAGGATAATGATCATTGTTGGAAGGGTTGTAGGAAATCTGGGACACTATTACACTGTTGGTGGAGCTGTGAACTCATCCAACCCTTCTGGAGAGCTATTTGGAACTATGCCCAAAGGGCAACAAAAATGTGCATACCCTTTGACCCAGCAATACCACTACTGGGTCTATACCCTGAAGATATGAGGAAAAAGGGTAAAAACATTATTTGTACAAAAATATTTATAGCAGCCCTGTTTGCGGTGGCAAAGAATTGGAAACCAAGTAAATGTCCTTCAATTGGGGAATGAATTAGCAAACTGTGGTATATGCATGTCATATAACACTATTGTTCTATTAGGAACCAGGAGGATCAGGATTTCAGGGAAGCCTGGAGGGATTTGCATGAACTGATGCTGAGTGAGATGAGCAGAACCAGAAAAACACTGTACACCCTAACAGCAACATGGGAATGATGTTCAACCTTGAAGGACTCTCTCATTCCATCAGTGCAACAATCGGGAACAATTTTGGGCTGTCTGCAAAGGAGAATGCCATCTGTATCCAGATAAGCAGTTGTGGAGTTTGAATAAAGTTCAAGGACTATTCCCTTTAACTTAGGAAAAAACCATATATCTTATTGTCTGATCTTGTTACCTATTAGATTTCTCTTCTCTTCTTTAAGGATATTATTTCTCTCTCATCTCACTCAATTTGGATCAAGGTAAACATGGAAACAAAGTAAAGACTGACAGAGTGCTTTCCTGGGGGGGTGGGGGTGGGAGAGGGAAGCAAGATGGGGGAAAATTGTAAAACTCAAATAATACCTTTAATAAAAATAAATTAAAAAATAAAACATTGAAATAATTAACTTTGTTTTGAAACTTTTAATTTAAATAAATTAATTTTAATACTTAAAATGCCACAACTCTTTCTTTTCTCCTTCTAATTCTCTCCTAGGATTCTTTGTCCATTCCCATTCTCAACTTACATAGCTATAGTTAGTAAGTACTCAATTTTACATCCTTCCTTCCTCCTTCCCTCTCTTTCTTCCTCCCTCCTTTCCTCCATCCCTCCCTCCCTCTCTTCCTTCCTTCCTTCTTTCCTTCCTTATTGAACTATTTCAATCAAGTATATCTCTTCATGACCCCCCTGGAGATTTTCTTGGCAACGATACTGTAGTGGTTTGCCATTTCCTTCTCTGGTAGATTAAGACAAAACATGACTTTCCCATGGTCACAAAGCTAGTAAGTATCTGAAGCTGGATTTTGAGTTTTATCTGGGTGACTCCAGACCCAGCATCTATCCATTGAACCATGTAGTTGCCCTTGGACGTAATAGATCCTTAATAAAAGCTTATTAATTGATTTGTTAACTTCTCTCTTTTCCCATCCAACTCTATAAAATTCTAATTTGCAGGATAGAGCACAGTTTACTTTGGTAAAGGATTTTGGTAAGGATGACTTCCTACTCCAAGTATGAGAAGTGGAATAAGCAGATGAAAACAATTTGTTCCAACATCCATGAAAGGTGAAGCAGGTGCGGTGGAGAGCTTAGAAAAAAGATGCCAAGGTCATCTAGTGCATCTGGAGCCATCATTAGTCATCTTGACACCATCCTGCCACTGAACTGTGATGCCTCTGGATGAGAGGGTGAGACTGATGACTTCGTGCAATTCTGCCTTACTTAAATCTAATTTATGCATGAATCAAAAGACATCACCCTTACCATTTTATCATTATTATTTTGAAATCCATTGGTAATAGACAAGTGATGAAGTGGCAGGTACAGATATACTGGGAGTTGTATTCACAACCATGCACACAGGTGACTGAGGCTGTAGGGTTATCCTCTTCTCACTAGATGTAGCAGTATGATTTGACATCCCCCTGCATGTTTGTTTAACTTTTTAAGGACCATACAACTCACCTCCTGGTGTGAGGAAGGGATTAGAAAAGGTGTCTTAACATCATCTGTTTACCCAATTATGGCTTGATGACTTCGACATTGCTATGTGTGGTTGAAACACGCAAAAAATGTGCAAAAACTTCTGCAAATATGATTCCACTCACATGGAATACATGTACACTGATGGACAACACAAAATCCAGTATATCTGAACAATTAATAGCTCTTGTTTGTGAGAGAACTAAGCTGGTATCATATCCCCATAGCAGCCCTGAGAAAAAAAAAAGACTGGAAAATGAAGACCAGTTTACTGAAGTTGGATCTGGATATACAGTTTTCTAGAGTAACCATGGTGAAGGGGAGTGCTGTGAAACTGGTATAGGTTTTGAAATCAAACTTATTTAGTCAATAATCTTATATGCTCGGGCGGCTAGGTGGCATAGTGGATAAAGCACGAGCCCTGGAGTCAGGAGTATCTGGGTTCAAATCCGGTCACAGACACTTAATAATTGCCTAGCTGTGTGGCCTTGGGAAAGCCACTTAACCCAGTTTGCTTTGCAAAAATGAAAAACCTAAAAAAAAATAATCTTATATGCCTACCAAAATGAGTGAATGGGTATGACAATGTGATTGCCACTTGAAGGAAAGTCATATATCACCATTATCAGTGGGTATGCTTCCATGTTGATGAAAAACTCTGATGAAGTCAAAGACAAACTTTATGAATACCTGGAGACCCTTTTCATCTATGTGCCAAAAGAGCATAAGTTTATAATTCTGGGTGTCTTTAATGCCAGAATAGACTCAGACTACCAAACAGGGCAGGAAATCATTGGGAGGAATAAAGTTCGAAAACAGCAATAGCAATGGTCACTTACTACTGAAGACTTGTGTATTTCATGACCTCATCACATACAGTGTCTTCTGTTTACGTAAATGCAATAAAACTTTATGAATGCCCCCTCACAGCAAACATTGACATTTAATAAACTAGGCCATTGTAAGTCAGGATGCAAAGAGTAATGGAGACAATGAGTCATTCAGAGTATTAGACTGATTATAGACATCCTCTCCAAGTTAAATATTCACATTCAACAAAAGCAGAAACCCTAAGGCAAAATAATTACCAGAAAACAATGTCAACAGATTAAAGAGCTTCTCTGAGTGGGAATAGTTTGCTGCCAACTTGGAGGTAAAATTGAGTACACATATGCTTGGTAGCAGTGGAGCAGAAAATAAGTGGATAACTTTTCAGAGATTTGATGTACAGCACTGCATTTGCTCACCTGTGTCAGAATACTCATAAATGTCAGGACAGATTTGACAAAAAAATGAGAGGGAAATTCAGAAGCTATTAACATGGTAAATAGTTTACCAACAGTCTATTTCATCCATCTCTAAGAAGGCAGCATTGAAGTCCATCAAAAGAAAAGTACAAGCAAAGCTTAGAGAGATGAAAGATTCTTGGCTCAATAAGAAGACAGGTGAAATTCCGTTTTATGCAGATAGTAGCAATCCAAAGGACTTTTAGGATGCCCTGAAAGCTATTTATGGATCAAATACCTATAGTACATCTCAACTGCCCAGGATTGATACAAACACATTGATTACTTATAAGGACATTACTTATAAGGAGAGATGGGTTGAATGCTTCCATTGTGTTCTCAACAGACTGTTATTAATAAATGCTGGAACCACCAAGCCTTCAACTTCAGTTTGAAGTCAAACCCTCTCTACTTAAATTTTGAAAAGAAGAAGAGGTTTCCAAGGACATTTGGCTCCTCTCCTAGGCAAATCAGGTGGTGCCAATTCTATTTCACTTAATAATTATGGGGAGTCCTTTGCTCAAATAAAACTGACTGAAATTTTCTGGGTTATTTGTCCTTCTCTATAAGGGTAAAAAAATAGATCACCTATGATAATCAAAAGGAGAGTGATATCTCTCTTACTCATTATTGACAAGATTCTTGCCAGAATCATCCTTAATAAGCTGATTCTTCACCTAAAAGAAAGTCATCTACCTGAAAGCCAGTGTAACTTCAGCAAGGATTGAGGAATGACTGATATGATGTAAACTTTGAAAACTGTAGGAGAAATGCCAGGAGGAGACTAGAGGTCTGTATTTAACATTTGTCATTCTCACCAAAGTCTTTGATACTGTCAGTCATGAGACTATTGAAAAACTATATCAAAATTTTATTGCCTTGGGGTGGCTAGGTGGCAGAGTGGATACAGCACCAGCCCTGGAGTCAGGAATACCTGAGTTCAAATTTGACCTCAGACACTTAATTATTACCTAGCTGTGTGGCCTTGGGCAAGTCTAAAAAAATTCTATTGACTGCAGAAGTTAATCAGTAATGGACAATGCTCTCACTTTTTCTCAGTCACCAATGTAGTGAAACAAGTTGCATACTTGTTTCTAGGCTTTTTAAAATGATGTTTTCAGCAATATTGTTAAATACCTTCAATACTAACAAACACAGCATCGAGATCAGTTTTAGAACTAATCTTAAATTCTTTAACTTGAAAAGGTTATAATTCAAGTCTAAAATAGAGGGAGTTTTTGTGCATGGCTGTTATTCTTTTCTTTTCTTATGATTGTACATTCATTGCATTCCCTGAAGCTGAGATGCAGCAAAGTATAAATCAATGCTCAGCTATTTCTGTTAATTTTGTTCCAACTGTTAACACCAAGAAAACACAGCTACTCCATCAGACATCTATACATGGAGCCATCAGTAATAGCAAACAGAGAAGTTATGAATGCTGTGAATAAATTCATTTACCTTGGCAGTGCACTTTTCAAGGATGCACACATTGATCCAGAGTTGACACACACATTGCCAGAATTACTTCAGTGTTTGGGTGTCTGCAAAGGGAAGTATGGGAAAGAAGCATTAGAATGAATACCAAACTGAAGGTCTACAAAGCTGTTGTGCTGACCACATTGTTTTATGCCTATGAAACTTGGACAGTTTGCTCCATGTCAGAAAACTGAATTACTTCCATGTGAATTGTCTTTGGAAGATTCTAGACATCACCTGGCAGAATAACATACCAGACACTGATGTCCTTTAGAATTAAATTGCCAAGGATACAAATTCTATTGTAGAGAGTTCAGCTTCAATGGGTTGGTCACATTGTTTCAATACCAAACCTACACTTGACTCAAGTACTGTTTTATGAAGAACTCATACAGAGCAAGCATTCATGTGGTTGTCATTATAAAAAAAAAAAAAAACCAACAACACAAGAACAGCCTCAGGGTCTCTCTTAAGAATTTTGGCATTGATCACACCACATTGGAGAAACTGGCACAGGACACCCCAGCATGGCATACCCTCATCAGAGAATCAACCTCAGTTGGACAAGCTGTAATTTGATTTTGACCTAGTGATGTCTTTTTGGTCATCTTCAAGAATGAAGGACAACCACCATCACCATGTCCTTCAGATATTATCAACCCATTTTATTTTTTTATTATTTCTAATTTTTTATTGATGTTATACTTTTCCAAATGCTATGAAAGTTTTTTTATGTTCATTCATATGCTTATGTATATTTATACATTACAAAATTTCCTTCCACCCTCCTTTCTCACCTCCATCCCCCAGTGGCTGTCAGGTTAGTAGTATATTTACACATTTATGTTAAACATGTTTACAGGTTAGCCACTTTCAATATGAGGAATTAGAGTAAAGGGAAAGAAATATAAAAGAGATATTTTTTTAAAAAGGTGAATGTAGTGTTCTTCAGTTTCTAAAGGATTTTTGTTTTGTTTTGTTTTTATTCTTTTCTGTATAGGGATAGTATTGTCCATAACCAATCAAATAGGATTATCCTAGTTCTCTAAACTGCTGAGAGGAGCTGAATTCATCAGGACTGATCATATTGCAATGTTCTTGTTAATGTGTACATTGTTTTCTTGGTTCTGCTCTTTGCACTCAGCATCAGGTCCTCTAATTCTTTCCATTCATCTCTATATTATCAATCCATTTTTATAATTAAAGATACTGAGGTCCTGTAAAGTTAATTACTTCATCATAGGTGTTCACACAGAGGTGAGCTATAAACTCAGGTTTCTGATGGTTTCTTACAATCCATTACAGCCCATTACTGCTTCAAGTTATCCCCAATTACTACTAAGCTCTACTTCCATTATTCAACAGGTTTACTTGAAATAAAAGAGTCTTTAATAAAGTCAAAGGATAACTCATTTAACAGAACTACTTTTCAGCCAATAGACCTCTACAATAATATTAGCTTACATTGTTTAGCACCTGCTTTGTGCCAAGGCATTATCCTAAGCATTTTAGTTATGATCCACTTCAACCCCAGAACAATCCTAGGAAGTATTTGCTATTATGATCTTCAAGTTACAGATGAAGAAATTGAAGCAAATAGGGTTAAGTGATTTGCCTGAAGTTGCATAACTAGTAAGTCATTGAAACCAGATTTGAATTCAGATTTTGACTCCAGGGTCAAAACTTTATCCTCTACATCATCTAGCTATTTAAAAGAGAAACTGAACTGGACAACCTAATTATTCCATCAATGAAGGAGATATAAGAAAAAAAAGCAAGGAGAAGCAATCTATTTGAAGATTTTCATAGCCCCATTCTTTTAAATAACAATGATGATGATGATGATGATAATATTTAAAAATAAGGGAATGGTTTAATAGATTGGGGTACATTAACGTAATGAAATAATAAAACAATTAAAACTGAAGATCATGTTTATTACAAAGAAATCTTGAAAAGAGTTTCATCAAGTAATGTGCAACAAATAGAATAAAGCAAAAGAAGAAAAGATAAATTGAGAACAGGAAAAACTCAGCCTTGTACGAGGAAAAATGAAGCAGAATGGACAAAGAATTCTGATAGAAAACATGGAGTCAATGAAGGCAAATTTATGACATTGGAAGTATTTAAATTAATTTATTGAAATGTAAATAACTGAAAAGCAAGTTTAATGAGTTGAGTGGTATTGATATTTAATATCAAATTCATCACAATATTTTTAATGAAGAGAAGTAGGACAAATAACTGAGACAATACTAGCAGAAATATACTTATGCCAAAATGAAGATTAAAACAGGAATTACATCTTCACAATGAACAATTATTCTGAACAAAACCAGTAATCAGAAGAATTTACATAAAACCTATATCCATGGATGAAAATACACTGTCAACAACATGAAAAAATCAAGAACAAACAAGGGCCTCAGTTTGCTCATTTTAAAATTATGAGACTGCACTGGATGGCATCTAAAATTCTTTGTGGTCCTAAATCCATGATCCTATTTAGTGAAATTCACCTATGCATATGCTTCTATGTCTGACCCTGGGAATGCAAAGAAGAGGAAGATACATTAGGGAAGTCATACAAAATATTAGAAAGAATACAGAATTTGATATCTGACAACCTGGGATTGAATCCTACTTCTGCCACTCACTACCTGTCAGTTTGGCAATAAGTATCTATTAAGTACAATGTGCTAAGGGTTAAGGATAAAAATAGTTATACAAAAGACAATCTATGTCCTACCATGGTTTATAATCTCATCAGAAATATGGCATAACAAATGTGTGTCAAAATAATCTCTATACAGGATATTTAGGGAAAAAATCAACAGAGGGAAAGAAGTAAAACTATAAGACACTGCAAAAGATTTTCTGTAAAAAAGTGAGATGTTTTTTCCTAGAAATTGTAGGAAATCAGGGAATCCAGGAAGGTGGAGAATTACTGAGGAGTGTTACTCAAATAAAGGGGCTGTCTATGATGACTTGAAAAGTGCCTTTCCTATTTGAATCTAAGATCCAATGCTCTTTTGCCATCAAGGCACTCAGGATTCTATTCCTCTCCAGTAAGTGCAACATTTTCAGGAATCAGTGTCACATTTTAGAAAGAGCAATGATTAACTAGTGAGCTTTCAGTGGCCAACTTGATGGGTACTAGAGATAATAAAGACAAATTGAAGGAACTGTTTATATGTGCATAGATTGGATGCCAATAGAAATGGGTTGATTCAGAACCAGTTGGCTGGTCAGACTTAAAGGGTAGTTGCTAATCTTTCAAGGTCATTGGAGCAAGAAAGCTCCATTAGAGATCAGAGATATGTACTTATGCTTTTATTTAATTAAAATATTAATGACTTGAAAAAAGTATAAACAACATACTCATCAAATTTGCAGATGACACAAAGCAGAGGAGAGCTAATGTTATGAATAACAAAGGCAGAACCCAAAAGAATTCACTAGATTAAATCATTGGACTGAATCTAATAAGATGAAATTCAGTTGGGAAACATAAGGTCTCACATTTGGGCACAAGAAATCAGCTTAAGTGCAAAATGGTTGATATGGTTAGACAGTAATTATTCTGAAAAAAGATATAAGGATTTAATGAACTTCAACATATTAACACTAAGAACAATGATTTTTAATAATAAAATACTCAGTAAACAGTCAAAACATATTTATTAATCACCTACTGTGGGTTAATCACTGTAAGGTGCTGAGGATCAAACAAGTTGGACCTCAAAACTCTTGGTGAGATAGGAGAATATTGCCAAATTTGTGAAGACTTTACCCCATGGAATGAGTAGAAGGGAAGAATTGATTCAACAATCAATCACAACATGCTTAGAGTTTGGTCAGACATCAAAGATGCCAAGATTGGACTTCCAGAAGTCAAGATGGCAAAGTAAACGTAAATTTTTATATCTCTCCCATATTCACCCTCAAACAACTTGCACACCAAAACAAATCCTGTAACAATAAAACCAGCAAAAAGATGGGTCAAAACAATCTTTTAGCAAAAGAAAGTGAAAACTCGGTAAGAAAAGTCTGTGGATGGGGCAGCTAGGTGTTGTGGTAGATAGAGCACCAGCCCTGGAATCAGGAGGAGCTTAGTTCAAATTCCGCCTCATACACTTAATAATTACCTGTGTGACCTTGGGCAAGTCACTTAACCTCATTGCCTTGCAAAAACAAAAAAAAATCGTCTGTGGAATGCAGTCCAGGATAGGGAATATCCAAACAAGCCAGTAGTAAGCCCCACCTCAGCAAACAGAAGAAGAACCTGAATCTAACTGTGATGGAGTAGGAAAATGCCAACAACAGGACCATTCATGTGACTAAGTATGGGGGGAAAGCAAACTTTGGCTCCAAGAACCATCATATTCGTTAGTATACCTTTGGGCAGACAGACAGTCACTGTTGGCCAGACCATCATGTGCTTCATTGTAACCAAGTGGAAATATTGAAACACCCCATATGCACACAAGCAATAGGACCCTTGAACAGCACCAGCTAATCTGCCATGTCACTAAAACCTCCAACAACTACAGTTAAAATCATTCCAATTCCTCAGTACCGCACCAGAAATAAGGATGTACTGTGGGTTTAAAGGCAACATAGTCAGGGTCTACAGTCCCTGCCACAAGAAGCCTGAGACAGTGCCCCTTCCATCCCTGGAGTAGAGCTCAAGTTTTTGGAAAAAGGGAAAATGCCAAAAAAGATAAGCAAGCAACAACAAAACAAACAGAATATGAACATAACAGGTTTGTGGTGACAGGGAAGATCAAGACACAAATTTGTAAGAGGACATCATTGTCTAAATATTTGTTGGCAAATCGCCTCCCCCCCAAAAAAGAATGTGTTCTCAAACTGAGAAACAACTCATGGAAGAGCTAAAAATGGAACTTAAAAATCATGAAAAAGATAAGAAAATTTAGGGGAAAAATGAGCATGATGTAAGAAAATTATAAAAAATAGAGTGAGTAACTTCATAAATGAAAAACTGCTTAAAAAATAGAATTGATGAAATGAAAAAGGAGATATAAATATCTACTGAAGTAAACAACTCCTTGAAAAGTACAATTGGTTAAATGGAAATTGAAGTACAAAAATTAACTGAAGAAAATAATTACTTAAAATTTAGAATGAGACAAGTAGCAACTAATGATTCTATGAGGCATCAAGTATTAATCAGATTAATTGAAAGCATGGGAAAAAATAGAAGAAATTGCAAAAATACCTCAATGGAAAAACAACTATTCTGGAAAATAAATCCAGGAGAGATACTGTTAGAATTATTGTGTTGAGGGCAGCTAGGTGGTATAGTGGATAAAGCACTAGCCTTGGAGTCAGGAGTACCTGGGTTCAAATCCCATCTCAAACATTTAATAATTACCTAGCTGTGTGGCCTTGGGCAAGCCACTTAACCCCATTTGCCTTGCAAAAACCTAAAAAAAAGAATTATTGCATTGAAGTTAGATCATTTGAATTAAGACTCAAGTCTTCTCTGGAATCAAGCAATGATATTTATTAATGAAAAGTGGCCTAGACATAGTAAGGCATAGGTTTTCAAAAGGTGAGCAGGAATTGTTTCAACAGATAGTAGAAGGGGGTTCTCTTTGTACAAAGGGTCCCCAAAACTTTTGTGGAACTGCACATGTGATTTCCAGAATGCATATAGAAAAACCCACTTAAAGGGATATTAATGTATGATAATGATATTACAATTTACTTGACTTCCTCATAAGTTCATCCAAAGCACAGCAATGAAAGGGAGTGCATAAGTATTGTTATAGGGAAAGTCACTTCTTAGCTCTCCATCCACATCACTGTGGCAGTTTTCTTATTGGCTAGCATAAAGAGGAGTTAGTTCAGGCCTATTTTCTATTCTACTCTAATGGATACTATTGAGGGGCGGGTCAAGGAATTGGAGCAATGGATTTTCTAACCTACACAGAAGTAAGATCAAGTCATGTTTTGCTATGATGGGGAACTGGGATTGGAGAATATATACTCTATCAGCTGGACTACTTAAAACTTATAATCAAAAATAAGACCTTTTAGGAAATTGTGAAGTAAAATTTCCCTGATATCCTAAAAACAGGGGGGTAAAATAGATATTAAAGACATCCACCAATGATCCCATGAAATAGATTATAAAATCAAAAGTCTAAAGAACATTACAGTCAAATTACAGAGCTATCAAGTAAAAGGAAAAAAGATTGTAATAGGATGGAGGGACATATTCAGATTGGAATCATAACTGTGACTATGTAGGGCATCAACTCTTTCATAAAACAAAAGTAGAGAGCAGAGTTGATTAAAAACAAGAATCATACATTATGCTGTCTGAAAGAAACATACTTGAAGAAGATATACTCACAAAGTAAAGCTAAATGGGGCTGTATGCTTCATCAAATGTAAAAGAAAAATCAGGAGTAGTAATCATGGCCTCAGGGAAAAAGCCCTAATTAAAAGAGATAAGAAAGGAAACTGCATCTTAAAAAGTTCCATTGACATTGAAGAAAGGTCAATATTAAACATATATATCATATATATATATATATATATATATATATATATATATATATATATATATATATATATATATATATATATATATAGTAGTAGGGCACCCAAATTCCTCAAATTATTACTTCAATTTCCTCCTTAATAGTGATGAATTCATTTTTTTTAATTATTGGTACTTGTAATTTTGTTTAGTTCTTTTTTTCAAATCTCATTAACTAAAAGTTTATTTTATTGGGTTTTTCCATTAAAACAACACTTAGTTTTATTTATTAGTTTTTCTGACTTCTGATTTTCTCAAATTCTCTTTTGATTTTCAGAATTTCTAGGGGAAGCTATGGTTGCATTGAATGGAGTACTGGTTCTGGATGCAGGAGAACCTGAGTCTAAATCCAGTCTCAGACATTTAATAATTACCTATAACTGTGTGACCTTGGGCAAATCATTTAATCCCATTGCTTTGCAAAAAGTAAAAAAAAAAAGAAAAGATTTTCAGAATTTCTAACTTGGTATTTAACTGGGAATTTTTAAATTGTTCTGTCTAGCTACAGTTATATGCCTTATTCATTTATCTCTTCTTTCTCTATTTTATCCATATATGCACTTAGACATACAATACTTGCCCTAATAACTGCTTTGACTGTATCCCACAAGATATGGGATGTTATCTCATTATTTTCATTATCTTGGATTAAATAATTACTTATTTGATTTATTCTTGATCTACTCATTCTTTAAAAGTAACCTATTTAGTTTCCAATTAATTATATGTATCTCTCCATGGCCATTTATTGCACAAGATTTTTATGGCATCATGATGTGAAAAGGATGTATTTAATATTTCTACTTTTCTTCATTTGATAGTGACATTTTTGGTTTATTATAATCTTGTTGTGAGAGTGAACATAAACCTCCCTTCCCCCAATAAAGAAACCGAGAGAGAGAGAGAGACAGAAAGACAGACAGACACACACACACACACACACACACACACACACACACACACACACAGAGAGAGAGAGAGAGAGAGAGAAAAGCATACTTCACTCTGTGTTCAGACTCCAACAGCTCTGTCTCTGTGATGAGTTGCTTTCTTTATCATTAGTCCACCAGAGAAATTACTTCACTATTTTTCTTATAGTTGCTATAACTAGCTGTATTGTTTTCCACTCTACTCCTCCCCACTCTCAATTATTCTACCTTATCCCATCCCTTTCCTCTCATTTTTCTCTAGGGTAAGATAGATTTCTATACCCTATTAAGTATGTATGTTCTTTCCTCTCTGAGCCATTTCTGATGAGAATGAAGAGAATGAAGTCTCACTCATTTTCCCTCACCTTCCCCCATTCCACTCCATTGCAAAAGCTTTATCTTGACTCTTATGTGAAATATCTTAGCCCCTTCTTCCTCTCCTTTCCCTTCCTCCCAGTAGTTTCCTTTATCACTCATTGACTCCATCTTATATTATATTATACCATTATATTCAACTCCTTCCTGTGCCTTGTCTATATTTATATGCTCCTAATAACTGCTCTTATGAATGAGAAAATTCATATGAATTATCAGTATCTTCTTCCCATGCAGGAATGCAAACAATTCAATATCATTAAGTTCCTCATAATTAGTGCATCTTGTTCACCCCCTCTTTTGTTCCCCCTAGTCCTGTACTTGGAGATCAAACTTTCTGTTCAGCCCTAGTTGTTTCAGTAGGAAAGGTTAAAAGTTCCATGTTTCATTGATAGTCCAACTTTTCCCCTGAAAGAGGATGTTCAGTTTGCTGGGTAGTTGATTTTTGGTTGTAAAGCAAGATTTTTTTGTCTTCTGGAATATCATATTCCAAGCCCTGTGATTCCTTAATGTAGATGTTGTCAAATCCTGTGTAATTCTGACTATAGAGTTGTGGTAGTTGAATTGTTTGTTTCTGGCAGCTTTTAGTATGTTATCTATTACTTGGGAGTTTTGGAATTTGGCTGTAATATTCCTGGAAATTTTTCTTTTGGGATCTCTTTCAGGAGGTGATCAGCAATTCCCTCAATTTCTATTTTATCCTCTGCTTCTAGGATCTTAGGGACATTTTGCTGCATTATCTTAAAAAATGAAGTCCAGGCTCTTTTCCTAGTTGATATTTTCAGGTAGCCCAATAATTTTAAATTATTTCTTCTGGATCTGTTTTTGAGGTCAGTTGTTTTTCCAAAGAGATAGTTCAAATTTTTTCTAAATTTTCGTTCTTTTAATATAATTTTATTTCTTCCTGATTCCTTGCAAAGTCATCAGCTTCCTTTAGTTCCATTCTATATTTGAAGGAGTTATTTTATTCAAAGAGCTTTTTTATCTTCTTTTCCAGCTAGTCAATTTTGCTTTTTAAGGCATCTTCCTCATTTGCCATGTATGTTACTTTTTCCATTTGGCCTAAACTGGTTATGAACATTTTATTTTCTTCAATATTTTTTGTATTTCTTTCACCAATCTGCTGACTTGGTTCTCATGATTTATCTGCATCACTCTCATTTCTCCTCTAATTTTTTCCTCTACCTCCCTTAATTGCTTTTCAAAGTCTTTTTTTGAGCTTATCCATAGCCTGAGCCCATTTTCTATTTCTCTTGGAGGTTTTGGATACAGAAGTTTCTACTTTGATATCTTCTGAGTATGTATTTTGATCCTCCATGGAGCCAAAGTAATTAACTATAGTCAGATTCTTTGTTTTCTGTTGTTTACTCATTTCCTCAGCCTACGACTGATTCACCACATTTCCAAGGCTTTTTTTTGGGGGGGTGAGGTGGAGGGGTTTGGGACAACCCAGCAGGACCTTAATTCCTCCAAGAGTCTGTGACTGCTCTCTTGCCAGTGCTCTGGTATATGGAAAACCACAGGCTCTCTTCTTTGCCCTAGTGCTGTGAGGAGGTTCCTGCTTGGCTATGATAGTATAGGGCCCAGACTGCAACCTGGATCTGAGTGTGTGCAAACACCAGGGTATGCCCCAGGGAGATCAGAGAGACCTCTGCAGTCTCCTTAGATGCCCTTACCATCTGTGGACTGAGAACTGTGGAACTGCTTAGTGGTTTCCCCAATTCCCCATTGCAAGTTCTCACTGAAGGGCAGTTTGGAGGTCAGGGCTCTTCAACGTGTTCACTCTGGTGTGGCAAAGTTCTCTCACCACCCCTTCAGGCTGAACCCTATGATCCCTGGGCCAAGAGGCTTGGAAATCCCCCCCCTCCCTTCCATAGACCCAGGTGCCAATAGGCACCTGGCCCCACACAGGGCTGTTCCTGGAAGGCCGGAACTGTTTGGCTCTGAATTGGCTGCCTTGCTCTGCAGCTCTTTCCAACTCCCAGTCCCAGTGAAACAGACCTTTCTTCAGAATCTTCTAAGTTGTCTTGGACTGGGAAATTCTATCATTCAGTCTTTCTGTGGGTATTACCCCATTAAATTTTGGCTAGAGTCATAATTTGATGGATTTTGGAGTTTTTTGGGGAAACAAGTTTCTGGGAATTCCTGCCCTCATGCTGCCATCTTGGCTCCACTCTCTGGATAATAATGTTTTTATGTTGATCATCACCTTCATGTTACTGTTAAGGTGTACAATGTTCTGTCTCTGCTCATATTGCTCAGCATCAATACATGCAAGTCTTTCTAGGCTTCTCTGAAATCCCATCCCTCTTGATTTATAAGAGAACAATAGTGTTCCATAACATATAGTGTTCCATAACATACATATACCACAATTTGTTCAGTCATTCCCTGATTGTTGGCCATCCCCTCAATTTCCACTTCCTTGTCACTACAAACAGAGATGCTATGCTATGAATATTTTTATACAAGTGGTGTTTTTACCCTTTTTCATGATCTCTTCAGGGTATAGACCCAGGTGTGGTACTGCTGGATCAAAGGATTAGCACATTTTCATTGCTCTTCGGGCATAATTCCAAATTGCTCTCCAGAAAGGGTTAATCAGTTGATAGCTACACCAACAATGCATTGGTGTCTCAGATTTCCTACATTCCTTCCAACATTGATCATTTTCTTCTCTGGTCATGCTAGCCATTCTGAGAGGTGTGCAATGGTATGTCAGAGATGCTATGAATTGTATTTCTCTAATCAGTAATTGTTGTGGCTTGCTTCCTTGGGGCCCACAGCAGCGACCTCCCTCCAGGAGGGGAGCTGAGAATAAGGAGTCAAGCCACTACTGCCTTATACCTCCAGCTCAATTTTATTACTGCTTAGCTACTACATATATACTGTTAGGTCTTCTGGGGTCAAACAAAGAATAATGAGGGAATCGGGATTGCAAGCGGTGTGTACGTGCAGCATCTTGCATTACAGGATAGGGGGGGTACATTAGGGAGGAGGTGATAAGGCACAGCTGTGTCTAGTGCCCTTGGTCAGTGGGGCAGAATGTCCAGCTCCCAAGGACTCTGGCTCACCTTATCTCTCAGGGTGGCTTGCCAGCTCCTGAGATTGTCCAGGTCTATTAGAATAGTCTGTGTACCTACAAGTAATGATTTAGAACAATTTTTCATAAGACTATAGATAACTTTCATTTCCTCATCTGCAAATTTCCTTTGCATATCCTTTGACCATTTGTCAATCGGGGAGTGGCTTTTTTTTTTTTTATAAATTTGACTCAAATCTCTATATATTTTAGAAATGAGTCCTTTGTCGGAAATACGAGTTGTAAAAATTGTTTCCCCATCTACTCCATTTCTTTTGATCTATATAATGGCTTTGTTTGCGTAAAAGTTTTTTAATCTAATGTATTCAAAATTATCATTTTTATGATGTTCTCTATCTCTTCCTTAGTCATAATCTGCTCCCCTTTTCATAGATCTAACAGATAAACTATTCCTTGTTATCCTAGTTTGCTTATAATATTGTCTTTTATGTCTAACCCTTGTACCCATTTTCATCTTATCTTGGTATAGGGTGTGGTATGTTATTTTAATCCAAGTTTCTGCCATACTATCTTCAAATTTTCCTAACAGTTTTTATCAAAGAGTGAGTCGCTATTTCAGAAGCTGGACTCTTTAGGTTCATCAAACAGCAGACTACTATAATCATTTCCTACTGTCTCTTTTGCATCTAGTCTAATACACTGATCCACCACTCTATTTCTTAGCAAGTACCAGACAGTTTTGATGACTGATGCTTCATAATATAATTTCACATCTGTCAAAGCTAAGCCACCTTCATTTGCACTTTTGTTCATTAAATCCTTGGATATTCTTGACTTTTTTGTTTTCCCATACAATTTTTTCTAAAGTAATTTTTTGGAAGTTTGATTGGAATGGCACTAAATAAGTAGTTTAATTTAGGCAGAATTGTCATTTTTAATATATTAGCTCAGCCCATTCATGAGCAGATAATATTTGACCAGTTATTTAACTCTAATTCTATTTGTCATTTTCATAGAGTTTCTGGTAGGTAGACTCCCAAGTATTTTATGTTGTTTGAATTTATTTTTTTATTTTTATTTTGTTTATTTGTTTATTTTTTTCATGTATTCATTCATTCGTTTGCTTGTTTATTTGTTTATTTGTTTTGGGGTTTTGCAATTCAGTGGGGGTTAAGTGGCTTTCCCAAGGACACACAGCTAGGTCATTATTAAGTGTCTGAGGCCAGATTTGAACAGGTTAAGTGGCTTTCCCAAGGACATACAGCTAGGTCATTATTAAGTGTCTGAGGCTAGATTTGAACAGGTTAAGTGGCTTTCCCAGGGACACACAGCTAGGTCATTATTAAGTGTCTGAGACCAGATTTGAACTCAGGTACTCCTGACTCCAGGGCTGGTGCTCTATCCACTGCACCACCTAGCTGCCCCCTGAATTTATTTTAAATGGGATTTCTCTTTCTAGCTCTTGCTATACATACATGTATATATAGTAATATATAGAAATTCTTAGGATTTATGTGAGTTTATTTTATATCCTGGGACTTTGCTGAAATTGTTAAAGTTGCTAATTGCTTCCAGTAGTGTTTAGGGTTCTCTAGATGACTATCATGTCATCTGCAAAGAATGAGATTTTTGTTTCTTCCTTCCCAATGCTAGTTCTTTTCATTTCTTTTTCTTCTCATTGCCAAAGCTAACATTTCTAATACAATATTGAATAGTAGTGGTGATAACAGACAACCATTTTTCGCCCCGATCTTATTGGTAATGCCTCCTGCTTATC